>NC_079442.1:52697856-52767856 GCF_903798145.1 Danio aesculapii
TGCGTCATGTGAACGTGAATGTTAATCTCAACAAAGCCACAGAATCGGCTCATTACAGATACTCTGAATAGGCTCATGCACACCTCAGAGTGTGTTAGAAATTCGGGAGGGTGCACTGCTTTCAAGCCAAGCAGCACTAT
The DNA here is from genome assembly GCF_903798145.1 of Danio aesculapii. NCBI lineage: Eukaryota > Metazoa > Chordata > Actinopteri > Cypriniformes > Danionidae > Danio > Danio aesculapii. The sequence goes on from NC_079442.1 coordinate 52,697,997, forward strand.
ATTGCGGTCCAATTTGTACCGCAACATGAATCCCTCAACATCTGGCAACATGCAGGTATCCTATGACAGCGACTTTGAGCCTTCTAAGGTACGCCTAGATTTTTTTGTTTTTAAGTATTGTGGTAATTTGCAGGTTGTATCAAAACGCTATTTGTGTAGATAATAGCTGTATACTCTTCGTTTGACTCGTGTACGATAAATTTCCACCAAATTTTTGAGCTTCTGATATGATACTTTGACATTTCCAATCTGGCATTTCCAATTTGAGTGGTCTGTTTCGCGCAGAATGCACAGGCCTGTAAAATATATGGACGGAGTATCCGTGACGTCACCCATAGGTTTCTGAACACTGCAAAAGAAGCTACAAGTAGGCGCGGCCAACCGTCGCCATTTTGTTTGCGCGTCATCACACCCACGGCGGGATACCAAACAAGGGCAAAGAGGCGGAGAGTGGGCGGAGCTACAGACACCTGCTGGCACTTTGCTTAGACCTGGCAGACAGACTTTACTTTGGGAGAAACGCTTAATACTTTATTACCTGCAACTCGTTTGTGTTCTGACCACATGTGCTTGGTTGTACATTATATCAATAAAGTGATTAGACTTTTAAAAACACTGCTGTAATACATTGAGCCACTAAACATTGCTCTTATGACGTTTATCTACAGGAGGAAAACGTGAATTACTTCCAAACACTTCAAATAAAGTGTGAGGTTAAGTGATGGCGACCAGCGAGACCTAGCTGTCACTCAAGTGGCCACGCCCTTAATTATGCAAACTTAATATAACCTAATATAAAGGAAATGGATGAGTTATAAAAAAATTCACCCCCTCACAGTTGTCATGGAGGGTAATAATAGCTATATGCACCAAAATCGTTCTTTGTACCAGGCTGTAAACACCTTTATTTCTGCTGTAAAGTTGGCCATTCTAACAGTGGACTCAATTGCGACTTGCTCTATTATGGAGCAGGACTAGCGGAATTTTGATGAATTGCAGTTTCAATTACTTCCGTATTGGCTTCCCGAGGGAGAGCGGGAGGTTGCCGCTTGGTTTGGCCTCAAAACTGGACTCAAGTATGGTCATTACCTCAAATATTTTTTTATTACAAATAAGAAATATCATTTAAATTACTTCATAGAGTTTATCCTCCAAAATTATTTCTACAAAAATGTAAAATTGATATTGAGTTCGAATGCTGTTTTTGCGAAAGCTTCAGTGAAACTATTTCACATTTACTTTGGTCTTGCCAAAATACTCGACCTTTTTTGGATTAATGTTGAAGCTTTTATTGCTCATAATATTTTAAAATCATTTTCCTTCTCTTATAAACATGTGATTTTTGGTTTTTATGTTAAGGATCGCTCATTAAAAGATGCTGGTTTTATTATAAACTTTATTTTATTATTATGTAAATTTCACATACATAAATCCAAGTTTGCCAAAAGCAAAGCTCTCTTCATGGTGCTAGAAAAGGAGATTCAGATGTATATATCAGTGATTTCCAAGTCTAGAAAAGCAATTAAAACAATTAATATATGCTCCTCCTTTAACATTTTTACATAAAAACGTTTGTATATATGCATTTCCTGTAGTAAAAAGTGCATTAATAACTCTTGTTAATTACTAAAATTGCAAAATGTGCGTAATATATTTGTATGTAATTTGATAATTATGTACCCTCTCCTCTGTGTTATCTTCTTTAATTTCTTTTTTCTCACTTAATTCATTCTTGTTAAGAAATGTAAGTGATTTTATTGTATAAGGAAACTGTACATGCTAGTTCTTGTTAATAATAAAAAAAAGGTTTGGCCTCAAACCACATCAATATGACAGATACTGGATAATCCCACATCACATTGGGGAATCATCAACTAGAGATACCACCCAGCCCTTGATCAAGCCCTAGTTAAGCCTGTTGAATGCAAGCTTTGTATGGGTTTAGATTGAACTATAATAACATCTGCTTGACTTTTGTATTTTGTACTGAACTAAAAATGCTAACGCAGTGGTGCAGTAGGTAGTGCTGTCGCCTCACAGTAAGAAGGTCGCTGGTTCGAGCCTCGGCTGGGTCAGTTGGCGTTTCTGTGTGGAGTTTGCACTCGCGTGGGTTTCCTCCGTGTGCTCCGGGTTCCCCCACAGCCCAAAGACATGTGGTACAGGTGAATTGGGTAGACTAAATTGTCCATAGAGTATGTGTGTGTGAATAAGTGTGTATGTGTTTCCCAGTGATGGGTTGCAGCTGGAAGGGCATCCGCTGCATAAAACAAATGCTGGATGAGTTGGCGGTTCATTCCGCTGTGGCGACCGCGGATTAATAAAGGGACTAAGCCGAAATGAATGAATGAACTAAAAATGCTAACTATTTTATCTCATTTTAATATTTAATATTTTTGAGATGCTCACTGGATGCCACTCGCTGAATTAAACATGCAGCGCTGTAAGATTAATGTAGCGTACCACTGTTTAAACATTCATCAATGAATACTGCTTTGAATATTACACAGCAACAGTATTCAGATTACAGCAGCTGCTTTATTTATTTATTTGCACGGCAAATATGTTTTACACTTTAAAATCCACATTTGTCACATTTAAACGTTTTCTATAAATAAAATAAGTTAAAGTAAATGTTCAAAATAGGGTTAGCACAGTGGTTTCACAGCAAGAAGGTCGCTGGTTTGAGTCCCGGCTGGGTCAGTTGGCATTTCTATGCATGTTCTCCCCATGTTAGCGTGGGTATCCTCCGGGTGCTCCGGTTTCCCCCACAATCCAAACACATGCGCTATAGGGGAGTTGATGAACTAAATTGGCCGTAGTGTGGGTGTTTCCCAGTAGTGGGTTGCAGCTGGAAGGGCATCCACCGCATTAAAACACGCTGGAACTGTGTGGATGTAAAGTGAGCATGGCAGAATCGCTCATTATAATGCTGAGCAGCTCCATCATCCGCGTTTACACTTACAGTAAATGTCTGATGGGAGAGTTTTCAGCGAGCGAGCATTTTTTTTCCCATGATCCCGTGGGTGAAGGGTGACTCAGGCAGTGATTCACGCAGGGCGAAACATCAAGCCCACTGCTAATACATCATGTGTTGAGCTTATAATAACTAGTAACTCCTCCGGCTCAGCTGACGGGAGACTGCAGGGTTTCACTCGCTCGCAGAGGATTCACTGTTTAGTAGACAATCAGGTTTCAATCTGAACATATTCATCTGTTACAGTCAGAAAACTGCCCCTGTTGCCATGGAGATCTGAATATGAGTTATTACAGCTGACAAGATTTTTAAATATATATATATATATATATATATATATATATATATATATATATATATATATATATATATATATATATATATATATATATATATATATATTATTTGGTAACACTTTTGCAGCTAATCTAATATTATATTATATCTTGTTACACAGCTCTCTGAAATACTTGATTCTGATTGGTCAATAGCGACATACCATTCTGTATGTGTGTGTGTATATATATATATATATATATATATATATATATATATATATATATATATATATATATATATATATATGCAGCGCAGTAGGTAGTGCTGTCACCTCACAGCAAGAAGGTCGCTGGTTCGAGCCTTGGCTGGGTCAGTTGGTGTTTCTGTGTGGAGTTTGCATGTTCTCCCTGCGTTTGCGTGGGTTTCCTCCGGGTGCTCTGGTTTCCCCCACAGTCTAAACACATGTGGTACAGCTGAAATGGGTAGGCTAAATTGTCCATAGTGTATGTGTTTGTAAATAAGTGTGTATGTGTTTCCCAGTGATGGGTTGCAGCTGGAAGGGCATCCGCTGCATAAAACAAATGCTGGATAAGTTGGCGGTTCATTCCGCTGTGGCAACCCGAGATTAATAAAGGGACTAATCCGAAAAGAAAATGAATGAATGAATATACACACACACTCATATACATGGCCACTTTATTAGGTACACCTTACTTTTGCCTTCAGAACTGCCTTAATCCTTAATGGCATAGATTCAACAAGATACTGGAAATATTCCTCAGAGATTTCGCAACCACAGCTGCCGGTATTTTACTGTAAAGTCAAGGAAAAAAACAGCAAAATGCTGTCAAATGTTTTTTGTGTCACCACTGTTGAGGATAGTAGCATCTGCGTGCAAGTCCAAGCTGAACTAAAGGCATCTGATGTTATGCTGCATCTTCTTTTGTTTAAATGTAACTGTGTAGTTACTAATGCAGTATAAGTCTGTTAATTGCAATCACACATGAACACATTGGTGCATTTAATGACTTTACATTTCTGTGCACTTAGCTACGTTTTTGTGAACTAAACATTGTACATGAAATACGGCTATTTTCCCTAAATTTAACAGTTCTATAAAACGTCTGGATTTTTTACGGAAAAATCCTGGAAACCACAGCTGCCGGTATTTTTCCGTATATTTTTTTTACAGTGTACTGATGAACCTGTCGGCTTTATTCTGTGATTAACTACTGGTGGGATGTACATTATCCCTTACATGTTATACTATTTATATACAACTTTCACTGAAACAAACATTAGCAGAAATTCATTCATCCATTCATTTTCTTTTCGACTTAGTCACTTTATTAATCAGTGGTCGCCACAGTGGAATGAACCGCCAACTTATCCAGCATATGTTTTACCCAGCGGATGCCTTTTCAGCTGCAACCCATCACTGGGAAACACCCATACACTCTCATTCACACACATATACACTACGGACAACTTATTAGTTCATCAATTCCCCTATAGCGCATGTGTTTGGACTGTGGGGGAAACCGGAGCACCCGGAGGAAACACACGTCAACACAGGGAGAACATGCAAACTTCACACAGAAATGCCAACTGACCCAGCGGGGACTCGAACCAGTGACCTTCTTGCTGTAAGGTGACAGTGCTACCTACTGCGCCACTGCATATTATATTATATTATATTATATTATATTATATTATATTATATTATATATTATATTATACTATATTATATTATATTATATTATACTATATATTATATTATATTATATATTATATTATACTATATTATACCATATATTATATTATATTATATCATACTATATTATATTATATTATATTATACCATATATTATATTATATTATTCATTTTCGATTTATAAATTTTCAAGCTGTTTCAAAAGGCTTTATCAAGCCACCATAAAGTTTACCTTCAAACTTTAATATCTGTTTTATTTGACTAAAATAACTCAAACTGATTGAATAGTTATATTTAAATACTACTAAAAATATTAATTGACTTAAAATATGCAAAAAAAATTAAAATAGCATCTTAGTCGTCCTCCAGTAACACCGATGTGAATGCCTGACTTATCATGTGTATATGTATTATTCTCTAACTTCATGCTTCTTTAATGTCTGTTTCCTGTTGCTCTGTTGATGTTTGTCTACTCATGCTGAAGATCTTCACTTCCCTCTTTAAGAATTGAGCTTTGCATAAATCATATTTTTAGCTGCATCAGTAAGCACTCGACTCTTCAGAGTATACAGTAGTTTTCAAAGAAGTTGAAATATTTATCTTTCAAGAAATGAGATGTATTTTGGTGTGTATGTGTGCTGGAGGAATGCAAATTCAAAGAAATCAGTAACCACATCCTGACATGATCCTGTAGTAGGAGTACATTACACACATTATATACTATATACAGATGAAGTCTGAATTATTAGCCCTCCTGAATTAATATTCAACACATTTCTAATCATAATAGTTTTAATAACTCATTTCTAATAACTGATTTATTTTATAATATTTGACTATATATTCCTCAAAACACAGCTTAAAGTGACATTTAAAGGCTTAACTAGGGTAATTAGGGTAAAGTTAGGGTAATTAGGCAAGTCATTGTATAACAGTGGGTTGTTCTGGAGACAATCCAAAACTAATATCGTTTAAGGGGGCTAATAATATTGACCTTAAAATAGGTTTATAACAATTAAAAACTGCTTTTATTCTAGCTGAAATAAAACAAATAAGACTTTCTCCAGAAGAAAAAATATTATAGGAATTACTGTGAAAATTTCCTTGCTCTGTTAAACATCATTTGGGAAATAATTAAAAAAGAAAAACATAAGAGGGTGAACAATTCTGACCTCAGCTGTACTGTATGTGTTGATCTTACCTTTGTGCTGCGCTGCGATCACATCTTTACTCAGAGAGATCTTACCGATGACATCATCATGACTGCAGAGTGAAGCGTCCAGATCACAGGAGATGGACAGACGGACAAACAGACAGATCAGAGTCAGAGACGTGCTCAGTGGATCTCAGTGCACCATCTGTGTTGTTTACAATTTACTTTTTTAACCAGGAAAGTCCCATTGAGTTATAACATCTCTTCTACCAGGTAGTTCTGGTCAAGACAGGCAGCAAAGGACAGTTACAAAAAAAAAATACACATCACGACACATAATAATATAAACCATAATCAATTATTAAAACATGTGCACTGTTCTAAATAGACAGACTTTAAAATATTTTTAAATATAGTGATTGATGGTACAGATTCCAAATGTTGTATATACTCACTGGCCACTTTATTAGGTACACCTTACTAGTACCGGGTTGGTACCTTAATCCTTCATAGCATAGATTCAACAAGCTACTTAAAATATTCCTCAGAGATTTTGCTCCATATTGACATGATAGCATCACGCAGTTACTGCAGATTTGTCGGCTGCACATCCATGATGCCAATCTCCCGTTCCACCACATCCCAAAGGTGCTCTATTGGATTGAGCTCTGGTGACTGTGGAGGCCATTTGAGTACAGTGAACTCATTGTCATGTTCAAGAAACCAGTCTGAGATGATTCACGCTTTATGACATGGTGTGTTATCCTGCTGGAAGTAGCCATCAAAAGATGGAGACACTGTGGTCATAAAGGGATGGACATGGTCAGCAACAATAATCAGGTAGGCTGTGGGTTTGACACGGTGCTTAATTGGTACTAATGAGCCCAAAGTGTGCCAAGAAAATCTCCCCCACACCATTACACCACCACCAGCCTGAACAGTTGAAACAAGGCAGGATGGATCCATGCTTTCATGTTGTTGATGCCAAATTTTGACCCGACCATCTGAATGTGTCAGCAGAAATGGAGACTCATCAGACCAGGCGACGTTTCTCCAATCTTCTATTGTCCAGTTTTGGTGAGCCTGTGTGAATTGTAGCCTCAGTTTCCTGTTCTTAGCTGACAGGAGTGGCACCCGGTGTGGTCTTCTGCTGCTGTAGCCCATCTGCCTCAAGGTTGGACGTGTTGTGTGTTCAGAGATGCTCATCTGCAGACCTCGGTTGTAACGAGTGCTTATTTGAGTTACTGTTGCCTTTCTATCAGCTGGAACCAGTCTGGCCATTCTCCTCTGACCGTATTAATAAGGCATTTGCGCCCACAGAACTGCTAATATTTTCTCTTTTTTAGACCATTCTCTGTAAACCCTATATGGTTGTGCGTGAAAATCCCAGTAGATCAGCAGTTTCTGAAATACGCATAGCAGCCCGTCTGGCACCAATAACCATGCCACGTTCAAAGTCACTTAAATCCTCTTTCTTCCCCATTCTGATGCTCGGTTTGAACTGCAGCAGATCGTCTTGACCATGTCTACATGCCTCAATGCATCGAGTTGCTGCCATGTGATTGGCTGATTAGACATTTGCGTTACCGAGCAGTTAGAAAGGCGTACCTCATAAAGTGGCCGGCGAGTGTATACTGAAGCTCATTCCATTTAAATGGAGCATAATTAGAGAACGCAGCCAGTATGAGTGAAGTTAATATCACAAACAGTTAAATAACTTCATATGTCACACATTATAACTATTATAACAGATTTTTGCAATGTATTTAAGTTTATAATCATTTCCTCAATCTTTTGACATGTATGAATCACAAGCTGATTAATTGATGCATATTTTTTTTTTGTCCCCATGAAATAAAATAAAAAGATATTTGATATTACTATCAGTATATTAGGCTGAAGGATATATATGAGTTAAAGGGCACCTATGGTAAAAAATCTACTTTTCAAGCTGTTTGGACAGACATATGTGCATGTATGGGGTATAGAGCGTCATATTGGGGTGATATAAACACACCCAGTGATTTTTTTTCAATTTAACAACATAAAAACGGTGGACCAATTGGAGCGGTTTTCAAATCCACCGTTACTTGACGTAGGAGTGCGCTCCCCCCGCCCACCAATATTGATTGACAGGCGCGTCATCATATCTTCAGTTTGTTGATTCACGTCCGCCATTTTCAGCGTGAGTCGAAGCGATATCACTAAAGGAACACGCTAGCTCTGTTTTTAGATGCAAGGCTCATTGGGCTCAACACAAGATCAATATTCTCCACATTATCACTCTAATCGGAATTATTGGTTGTATCTTTAGGTAGGTTTGCAAACATGTGTACTTCTCATCGAGTCTACCTTATACTTCAGCCGTTTGCATTTCTCGCGATCCCAGAAGCTCCCTGTGATCTTAACTAGCATGCGTTTTAGAGTTCTGAACATCGGTTTCTATCAGGGTACACTCAAGTCGACGGCTGGGCGCCGCGGACCGCTGCAGAAACCTATGTTTAGAACTCAAAAATGCGTGGCGGGACGATTCGGGACACTTCATGTTTCTGCCGCGCCACAGAGAGTGTCTGGTGTGCCGTGTCACGGCTTCGAGCGGCGCATCCGGTGCCTCAGTCAAAGTTAATTCAGTGTGCGTGGTTATTAGTTTCTGTGTACAAGCTCGGCACTTGAAACTAGCACACAGTTGGCTGTAAAACTGTACAAAGACACAAATGATTTTGTACTCTCTGCTTGGTCTGTGTCAGAGTCGTACATGTACGACTGAATGGTGATCCTCTTTCTCCTTCTCCGTCTGCCTGTCAGACTCTGTTGCAAACGCAGAGCGGGTGAGCTCATGGCCCCGCCCCCTTGTTACGTTGGCGGGAAGCCGAAACTAATTTACATGTTAAGCAACACACCCCTAAATCAGCGAGCTGTGGACACGCCCCCAACATGACACTTTTTAACACATTATAATAAAACAATCTGAATTGTGTTTTAAACTGAACCTAAACTGACACACTCAGAACAACCAGAATATTAATATTAAATCATAAAAAAGAGGTCAACTATGTGCCCTTTAATGTCTTCAAAATTGTGACAAAATGTGTATTAAGATATAAACACCTAAAGCTTGCAGTTTGCAGACCCCCTAGTTTTTGAATCCAACACAAAATCAACAAAAAGTCGCCGATTTTTGCGATCTACAAAATTCTTAATAAACGCAAAATAATCTCAAAAAAATGTAAATAATCTCAAAATATAAAATTCTGAACCACATAATGAAGTTATATTAATTTCAGCTTACAGACGTCGCATATGCAGCGCACGTGATGTACAGTATTTGAGTGTCTCTCGAAAAATGACGTGTCACCTGCGCCCTCATAGTCATTACATTACATGGAAAAGGGGGCGGAATTGTTTTGCAGCAAGCAGATGCGAATGAAGCGTGAGTGATCTACATGTGAAGATAAGATTAGGCATCCTGAGGCGCAAATTGTCTGTTTTGTGCGTTTGATGCGCTTCAGACTGCAAAAAAAGTGTGAGCAATGGGACAGACAAAAAAGAAAGCAGCTTACAATGATGAGATTTGGTTCAAGGATGACAGTCGTGCACGTGACCAAATTGAAGGACATTATTTGTGCTTTACATATGGCTGGCATTATGATGTTCATCATGAAATCGATAAATGATTTCCTCTACATTTTTTTCTAATTTGTTTAACCTAATATTTTAGGTGTATTACGGTAGGGGAAGCCCTAACGCATGTCCTGATTGAGATACATGTCAGATGCTCCGGTGAGTAAAATCTGAGAGAGAGAAAAAGTTTGTGCATAAAAATAAGAGTAATACAAACCTTCCTTTGGCTTAATCCCTACCATTTTAGATCTTGACAAGAGACCAAAAATAGCTTTATTTTTATGATTTGTGTCATTGTCATTGTGTCAGATTGCACACCTAACATGGAAGGCTACCTAATATGCTAAATAAGTGTGTGAATGAGTGTGTATGGATGTTTCCCAGAGATGGGTTGCAGCTGAAAGGGCATCCACTGCCTAAAACGTGCAGGATGAGTTGCCAGTTCATTCTGCTGTGGCGATCCCGGATTAATAAAGAGACTAAGCTGAAAAGAAAACGAATATATTTCTATATTTATTTATTTATTTATTTTTATCGCAAAATTGTCCACAAATAAAAAAAAAAAAAACATGAAAAACTAGGGGGTCTGAGTTTGCCTGCCTAAACAGATCAGCAATTTTGTGTCACCTTATACTTAAGTGTCTCATCAAATCTTCTGACCAATCAAATGCTCTCTAGAGTCTGACATGTCCCACCTCCTTCAATACTGCCGTATGAGCTTAACCACTCTCACTGGCAGATCTGTGATAAAAGCAAAACACTATTGGCTGTTTTTTATAAAGGGGAGGAGCTACTTTAAGTCCCACCCTGTCTTCATATTTAAGTTCAAATTACAAACAAAACGCACTTCAAAGCACTTCACGGGACCTTTAAACTACAGTTTTAAAGCCAACTGATGGGTCTGTCCAAATTTGACCCATGGGTTAAAAAACAACATCGAATTCTGTCACTCAAAAGCAGAGTTGTGAGTTTGTTACCCAATCGTGTCCTCGTCCATCACGTAAAAGGTGAGCGTATGGAAGCCCATTGGCAGATGAAGAGTGTATTCTTCACCCCAGAATGGATTCAAGTTTTTCCAGACGGTCGCAGTTCTGGGTGAGACAGAAAACATTATTTTAGGAACATTAGCATTCAGGAAAGAAGCTCTCGATTTATAAAAGCGAACATGTCTGTACAATAGATGTGTGCACAGAGAACAGCTGCATGTTTCATTATTGTGTCGTAATATAGCAGTACAGGTGATACTTAAAAACAAACAGTACACAGAGATGAAGAGAACTATTAGCCGTGTGGTCTGTCTGTCTGTCTGTCTGTCTATCCGTCTGTCTGTCTAAATATCCATCCGTCCATCCATCCATCCATCCATCCATCCATCCATCCATCCATCGTACATACAGATGAAGAGAACTATTAGCCGTGTGGTCTGTCTGTCTGTCTGTTTGTCTGTCTATCTGTCTAAATATCCATCCATCCATCCATCCATCCATCCATCCATCCATCCATCCATCCATCCATCCATCCATCCATCCATCCATCCATCCATCCATCCATCCATCCATCCATCCATCCATCCATCCATCCATCCATCCATCCATCCATCCATCCATCCATCCATCCATCCATCCATCCATCCATCTATCTATCTATCTATCTATCTATCTATCTATCTATCTATCTATCTATCTATCTATCTATCTATCTATCTATCTATCTATCTGTCTAAATATCCATCCATCCATCCATCCATCTATCCGTCTGTCTGTCTGTCTGTCTGTCTGTCTGTCTGTCTGTCTTTCTGTCTGTCTGTCTAAATATCCATCCGTCCATCCATCCATCCATCCATCCATCCATCCATCCATCGTACATACAGATGAAGAGAACTATTAGCCGTGTGGTCTGTCTGTCTGTCTGTTTGTCTGTCTATCTGTCTAAATATCCATCCATCCATCCATCGATCCATCGATCGATCCATCGATCGATCTATCGATCTATTTATCTATCTATCTATCTATCTATCTATCTATCTATCTATCTATCTATCTATCTATCTATCTATCTATCTATCTATCTATCTATCTATCTATCTATCTATCTATCTATCTGTGTACTTCAATTCAATTCAATTTGTTTATTGTCATGTGCACAGTAAGGAAACACGTTTCCCTGTCCAATTAAATTGACCTGAAAAAGACTTGACGTCTTCCTATAATAAATGTAATGTTTATTTGGCATATTATATATTCAATTCACCATTCGATACATGTCTTTATAACATTACAGACCCAAAACAGACATGCTACTGCAAACAGCCACTAACCGGTCATACAGTAACATTGAGAGAACGTTCCCAGAACATTGGCTCTTAACTCTAATTAAGTTCTGCTTCATAAGCGCAGCCAATTCACGCAAGTTTAATACAGCCTGAAATAGACTCTGCCTGGATACAGAGAACAATTTAAATGGCCGTGAGTGACGACGCTGGAAAACAATCAATCAATTCAGAAATTTCTCAAAGGGATGCCTGATCATTTCCATTTCAAAAGACACAAAGCGCTTTAAATATGCACCACACCAGGTGTGCCGTTCATCAGACTGTCACAATACAGCATCCCAGAGCAACACACACACACACACACACACACACACACACACACACACACTGGTTTTAGGGTTGCAGTTATTTAGTAATTAGTTATGAAGTGCAGTGATGCAAATCTCTGATCAATAAAACTGCCACACATTTATTATCAATATAATCACCAATCAATATCTTTCATTCATTCATTTTCCCTCGGCTTAGTGTCTATTTCAAAGGCTCGCCACAGTGGAATGAGCCGCCAACTATTCCAGCATATGTTTTACCCTTCCAGCTGCAAGCTAGTACTGGGAAACACCCATACACACTCATTCACACACACATATTTCAAAGGCTCGCCACAGTGGAATGAGCCGCCAACTATTCCAGCATATGTTTTACCCTTCCAGCCGCAACCTAGTTCTGGGAAACACCCATACACACTCATTCACACACACACACTCATACGCTACGACCAATTGAATTCATCAATTCAATTATAGCGCATGTGTTTGGACTGTGGGGGAAACCGGAGCACCCGGGCGAAACCCACGCCAACACAGGGAGAACATGCAAACTCCACACAAAAATGCCACAGCTCGGACTTGAACCAGTGACCTTTATCCTGTGAGACCACAGTGCTAACCACTGTGCCACCGTGACACCCTTCAATCAATATCATTTATTCATTTTATTTTTTCGGCGTAGTCCCTTTATTAATCTTTGGTCACCACAGGGGAATGAACCGCCAACTTATCCAGCATATGTTCCATGCAACAGATGCTCTTCCAGCTGTAACCCATCACTTGGAAACATCCATACACACTCATTCATACTCATACGGACAATTTAGCCTACTCAATTCACCTGTACATGTGTTTGAACTGTGGGGGAAACCGGAGCTCCTGGAGGAAACCCACATGAACATGGGGAGAACATGCAAACTCCACACAGAAATGCCAACTGACCAAGCCGAGACTCGGACCAGCGACCTTCTTGGTGTGAGGCGACAGTGCTAACCACTGCACCACCATGACGCCCTAACTAATGTTACATTTCTAAAAAAAGTGTAAGACACATTCAGAGAACATACAAGTATCATTCTCTGTATGGTTGCAGGATTATAAAATAGTCTGATCCTTTAATATTTGCATACACTAAAGGGAAACATTTTTAAACCATTTATAAACTGGCCGTTTAGAGCGTTTAGGAGAGAATGTGTTGTCGTAACGTTACAGTAATGTTAGCAAAATGTTATTAGAGATTTTTGCAGTTTAATTGGTGAGAATAAGCATTTGTTGTGGTTAGAAAAGGCTATTATATTACACACACCTAGCCAAAATCTCACTGACAGTAACAGTAACACAATGTTCACTCAGAGTTACTTAATAAAAATAATACAAAATTAATATTTCTGAAGTGTGTTGTGTACTGTACATTCAGAGAACATCAAAGTAACATTCTCCTGATGTTCGCAGAATTATAAAATACTTTAAACAACTATTTTAACTTGAATAACCAACTTAAACTGGATATTCAGAGCGAACATTGTCGTAATGTTAGCAAAATGTTACAAAAATGTTTGCGTGTTAATCCATGAGAATAAGCATTTGTTGTATGGTAAGAATATCCTGTTATTTATTTATTTATCTGTTAAAATCTAGTGTTTAAAGCATGGGTTAATAGCATTTGTTTTGACACACACACACACACACACACACAGGTGAGAATGTGACACACCTGGCCAAAATCTCACTTGCAGTAATAGTAATATTGTGTTAATGTTCACTCACAGTTACTTGATAATAATATAAAGCAATATTTCTGAAGTGTGTTGTGTACTGTACATTTAGACAACATTCTCATAATGTTTGCAGATCCTTTAATATTTAAAAAATACAAATAAAATCCTATTTTAAACCATTTAAACTGGGTAGTAAGAGAGAATGTTGTCATAACGTTACTGGAACATTAGCAAAATGCTATTAAACGTGTGGTTTAACCGATTAGAATAAACATTTGATGCATGGTTGGAATATCATATTATTGCTATTATTTTTATTATTATTATTATTATTATTATCTACTTTTAAAGGTTTATTCAGACTTGACTCACACACACACATGTTTGTTTTTGTGAAAAGTGGGTACATTACATAGGTTTCCATTCATTTTATACGGTCCAAACCTTATATTGTATTGCCCTCACCCCACCCTACCCCTAAACCCAATCATCACAGGAGTGTGCAGCTTTACTCTCTGATTAAACTCATCTTGTGGGATTTATAAGCTTTTTTCACCTCCTTTTTGTAATACCTGTGTCATACCTATGTCATTATACAGATTTGTGTCCTGATATGTCACAAAAACACGTACACACACACACACACACACACACACATACATGTACCCACACACAGGTGAGAATGAGACACTCACCTGGCCAAAATCTCACTAACAGTAACAGTAACACAATGTTCACTCAGAGTTACTTAATAATAATAATACAAGTGAAAAACAAGTGTGTTGTGTACTGTACATTCAGAGAACATTAAAGTAACATTCTCCTGATGTTTGCAGAATTCAGAGAGCACACAGACAGATAACATTGTCGTAACGTTACAGTAAAATTAGCAAACTGTAATTAGATTATTTTGTGGTTTAATCGATGAGAATAAGCATGTGTTGCATGGTAAGAAAATCCTATTCTTTAAAGTCAAAATTTAAAGGACGGTTAACAGCATTTGTTTGGACACACACACACACACACACACACATATTCTCGCCTCTGTGTGTTGTTTACTGTACATTCAGAGAACATTAAATGTTTATGATGTCTGCAGAATTATAAAATGGACTGCTCCTTTAATATCCTTTAATATTAGTAGCCAAATAACGAATAAAAAACAAGGTATTCTAAACAACTTAAATTGGATATTCAGATAGAATGTTGTCGTAACGTTACAGTAACGTTAGCAAAAGGTTTTTGCTATTATAAATGATTTTAAAGCACTTGCTTTCACACACACACACACACACACACACACACACACACACACACACACACTGGCCAAAATCTCACTAACAGTAACAGTAACACAATATTCGCTCAGAGTTACTTGATCTTTAATAATACAAGAAGTGATATTTCTGAAGTGTGTTGTGTACTGTACATTCAGAGAACATCAAAGTAACATTCTCCTGATGTTCGCAGAATTCAGAGAGCAAACAGAGAGAGAATGTTGTCATAACATTGCAGTAACGTTAGCAAAATATTATTTGTGGTTTAATCAATGAGTATAATTTGCTGCATGGTTAGAAAATCCCATTTCTTATGTACTCATTAAAGTCAAAGTCATCCTTTTAAAGGATGGATTAATAGCATTTGTTTGACATTCAGCAGTAATCGCATTAGTTTACTGTACATTCAGAAAACATAAAAATAACATTCTCCTTATGTTTGCAGAATTAAAAAAAAGAACTGATCCTTTAAAATCTGCGTAGCCAAATAACACACACACACACACACACACACACACGCACACACACACACACACACACACACACACACAAAACGTATTTTAAACAATCTGGAGATTCAGAGAGAATATTGTCGTGACGTTACAGTAACATTAGCAAAATGTTTGCGTTTAATCCATGAGAATAAGCATTTGTTGCATGGTTAGAATATCCTGTTATTTATTTGTTTATTAAAATCTAGTGTTTAAATGATGATTCAATAGCATTTGCTTACACACACACACAAACACTGGCCAAAATCTCACTAACAGCAATATCAACAAAATATTCGCTTAGTTACCTAATAATAATAATACAAGAAGTGATATTTCTGAAGTGTGTTGTGTACTGTACATTCAGAGAACATTAAAGTAACATTCTCCTGATGTTTGCAGAATTCAGAGAGCACACAGACAGATATAATTGTCGTAACGTTACAGTAACATTAGCAAACTGTTATTAGATTATTTTGTGGTTTAATCGATGAGAATAAGCATGTGTTGCATGGTAAGAAAATCCTATTCTTTAAAGTCAAAATTAAAAGGACGGTTAACAGCATTTGTTTGGACACACACACACACGCACACACACACACACACACACACACACACACACACACACACACACACACACACACACACACACACATATTCTCGACTCTGTGTGTTGTTTACTGTACATTCAGAGAACATCAAATGTTTAACATTCAGAGAGAATGTTGTCGTAACGTTACAGTAACGTTAGCAAAACGTTTGCGTTTTAATCCATGAGAATAAGCATTTGTTGCATGGTTAGAATATCCTGTTATTTACTTGTTTATTAAAATCTAGTGTTTAAAGGATGATTTAATAGCATTTGCTTACACACACACACAGACAGGTGAGGATGTTGCCACTCACCTGGCCACGACCTCATTGTCAACTTTAACGATGCAATACGGATCACTGGTTCCAGAACTGTACATAAACACACATCATAATCATCAACAACATCATAATAACTCAATTAATAATAATAATAAATCATAACGAATGTCAGATCACACACCAGAGATCAGATCAGATCGATAATATAATCATGATCAATATAAGCAGGTTTGATGATGAACTTACACGTCTTTAGCAGGCAGGTTTTTCCCCTCGACGATGCGAAAGTACAGAGAAGTGTTTCTGGCCATGATGAAGATGTTGAGCTCTTCATCCAGCAGCTCAGCCTCATGTCATGAAGATCTTCAGCTGCATCTTCGGAGTCACCAAGAAAATCCTCCAGAAGCGCTTGACTGGTGTGTGTGTGTGTGTGTTAGATCCTCATGATGATGGTGATGAGTCCGATCTCTTGTCCGTCAGCTCTGCGTTATTCTGGTCATGTTGACTGTACTGATGGTCTTATTGTGAGTGTGTGGTGGTCTTTGTGTGTCCGCGTGTGAGTCGTGATGTTTCTGAGTGTGTTCACGGATCATGATGATGATGATGATGATTTTGAGACTTCAGTGGTGTTGAGAAACTGATGAGCGAACAGCGACACCTGCTGCTGAAACACGAGCAGTGCAGCGGCAGAACCGTCAAATGCAATGCATCGTTATTTCTGTAGCACTTTTACTATTATTATTATTATTATTATTATTATTATTATTATTATTATTATTATTATTATTATATTAAAATTAATTAATATACTAATATCATATATTATACTTTAATTCTGTTAAATTTATCTTTTATTTGTATAGCGCTTTTACAATGTAGATTGTTTCAAAGCAGCTTAACATAGACATTCTAGTAGCTTGAGACTGTGTCATTCCAGTATTATAAATTCAATTAAGGACAAATAGTTAATACAAAGATGCATTGCTTGTATTTGTATTATTTAATTGTTTTTATATATAAATATACACACTGAAAAAATGGTTCATTGGATTTACAAAATGTTTTTAAGGTAAGTGTTTGCAAACAATTTATATGTATAAATCTTGGTCAAATTTTAAGCTGAATCAAATTAACCTTATGAGTCCATTGAACTTAATTATGTTAAACTGACTTAAAACAGCTTGCATAAGTTAGAACATGATTAACTTACAATGTATAAGTTACAATGACTTAAAAGCACATGCTGTCAGGACTAATTTATCATTTGTTCTTTTTACTGTAACAATGTTCAATTAATTTAAATCATCCAAATTATTATTATTATTATTATTATATTAATATTATCAAATATTGTTGAATATTTTCCAAATATTGCTGTTACAGAGCAAGGTCTTCAAGTAACAAATATTAATAATAATAATAACAATAATAATAATAATAATAATAATAATAATACTTTTAAAAAAGTCTTTAAAGGTCACTAATCGGAATACTAATATCTTGCAAAATAACTAGCAAAATATTAAGTACTGTTATTATTGCAACGACAATATTATAGAATAATATAAAATTTAGTTATTAAAATTTAGTTATTAAAACTATTAAACCATTATGTTATATGTGTATATACACTTTAATTACAATATTATATACTATTTTATATTAAATAAAGACAAATGAACTTAATAATAATCAGTATAATAAATATATAATCATATTTGTATAAATACTATTTTCATTTTTATTTATTTCATATTTATTATGTAATATTTATTTGTATGTAATATTTATCTGTGCATTTATATTATTCACTTCATTATTTATTATTAACTTCAGTGCTATTATTTTATTACTAATCATATTATTTAGGATTAAGTAATTTAATTATTAGGAAATAAACAATGCTTTTAATAAATAAACCACACGTTAATTTATTTGTTTTTGCACAATTTCGTTGAAGAATTATTGCTTATTCCACATGCACTTTTTCGGGGGAAAAGTATGCATTTAAATGCGTTTAATTTTAAGCAAATAAAATAGTATACACAATATTTTACAGTCTATGCACAGTGCTCAGGATAATTGAGTCCTCCCCATTTTGAAAATTCATATTTTTCTCCATTTCTCAGTGAATATAGGCAATGTATTTTGGTGCATTTAAACAAAAAAAGATTTATTAAACAGATATATTTAGAAATTGAAAAATAATACAGTTAAATTCAAGCAAAATATTGCAAAAACAAACAAACAAACAAACAAATAAATAAATAAATAAATAATACAACCTACAACCTACAAAATCTCTTGATTTTTCCCTTTTTTAAATTTGTATTTAATATTTTTCTATAACATATACATTCGGCTGTACTCGTTTTTGAACCATTATTGTAAGTTATTTTGTTAGATTAGCCCCAGATTTGACTTCAGTACTGACTAATCTAATGTATACGCACAAATATAATATTGTATAGCTTCCTATTAAAAATATGAATTAAAAGATAGACTTGTGACGGGTGTACTTATGTATGCTGAGCACTGATTATTAATTGGAAAAACAAAAGAGAAAAGGCATATGAAAGGGCAGACCCGCGTGCAGAAGGACCTCAGTCAGTACTGCGCATGCGCATGTTCACACGCACGGTTCAAAACATTCGCCTGACTCTGTAAACTCTGTAATTGTTGACAAAACTGATGAAAATATCGCTCGTGTTTGTTCTCGACAGCTTTAAACATCAGTCGGGGTTTCTCCAGGAGCTGAAACACACAGCAGGTGAGAGTTTTATTCAGTCACTCTTTGTTTTTGGTGTCAGTTATAGAACATTCATTAAAACCGTCCTAAGAAAACTGAATAAATAACCAATATCGATTACACATTTTCTCTTAAAGTCAGTCATTTGTCAAATTTACCAAAACTTACTGAGGAAAAGTGGGTTTTATCATTCTTTATACAGTATTGTGATTGTATATTTTCACATTGTTCATAAATATGGGTTAATATTTTGTATATTTAGCCATTCGCATTCAGTAAAATAGTAAGGCACATTTAAAAAAATGTGAATACAGATTATTTGTTATAATGACGTACAAATGTAATTAGCACAACACATTACATTTGTAAATATAGCTCGGCATTTAATAAACAATCTATATAAGAAGATCCCTATGTAGTTTACCATGCTATTTTAAATATTCGGTCTGAAATCACATGTAAGACTTCATATTATGATTTAATTGGCTGTAAACAGTGTTGTACCTTTAGTCATTGGTTGCTAATATGATTTCCTTCAAAGAATACTATTCTGAAATGATGTTAAGATGCTGAAAATGTGTTGTTAGATCACACTCTCCATGCCAGATAAATGAGATCTAGCCCCAGACGCCAGATCCTGTCAGAAAATGTCTGTTTCACTTGGCAGGGCAAACCTGTTAACCAGTATTTAACTGAATTAACAGTCTCCTATCAATATAGGAGTTGACTGAGAAAGCCAGAGAGGATCAGAAGCAGGAGACGAAGTAATGATGATAAAGAAAGAGTTTATTGAATAATCTTTGTTGCGTATGATTCAATGCTCAGAATTTATCTGACCATGATAAATCCAACAAGTGTTATTATACCACAAGCAAATGGAAGATTACTGCTTCAGAACATTGTCCAAAGACAATACAGACCTTGAAATGGAGACATTCTCTTATCTCTTACTCATAAAACAAGTATCGCTTAAATCCACACAGTCATCAGATTGTAACAGAATGGAAATAATAATAAAGCAATAATTATAGTAAAATAGTAATAATAATATATAAAAACATAACAAAATGACAAATAATAAGCAATAATAATAATTATATAATTAACTAACGATCAATAAAAGGATATAATGATAATTATATAAATTACTAATGATCATATTATTAAATAGAATAATTAAATGAAGAATAAATGAATGAAAACAAATGAAAATAAAACACAACACAAATGAACGGTTGCTTTCTTGATACAACACGCATACGTTTGCTCCAAGGATTCTCAGATCCTTAGTTAGATTTTTCAGCGTGAACACAAAACCAACTTTGATACTGCCTCACTAAATATTATTAAGCAGCAAACAGAGCTGGGTAAATGACTTAGTAATGAATCATTATGATATTCATCTGCACTCCTAGTGTTTTTTATATTTAATATTTGATGTTGCATTGATGTTGATTTGAGTTTAATGTTTTCTGGTATTGGTATTTAGTAATGTTGCTGTTTTCTAAATTGACTTAATTACAGAAAAATGGTGTAAAACCATACGATTTTGTGTTCTTTCTTCTGTTGAACACAAAAGAAGATATTTTGAGGAATGTTGAAATCTGATGGCCATCGACTTCCATAATATATTTACAGTCCTGGGGGTAAATGAGTGCATCCCTTACAGATCTTTTTTTAATTAAAATTTTCAATAGGATACCTTTAACAATAATATATTTATAGTATATAATATATTTATGTTAGAGAGTTTCCAAAATTAGAACTAATTTAACAAAAAAAAACAACAACTGGAGATCACAGTCCAAACATTAGTACACCCAAATTAATATGTTGAGGAATAAAATGTTATTGATGATAAAACAAATCAAGAGAAACATGAAAAATTGTGAATTTAAATGTATTATCTTTCTATTTCTAAAGTCGTTTGGTGAGCAAACTCTTACTTTAATATATATATAACTGTTTTAAGAGATGTGTTTTGTTTAGTTGCATCAAAATGTATTGCCTATATCCTCTGAGAAATGGATAAAAATATACATTTTCATATAGAGGTTGTGCTCATTTATGCTAAGCAACGTATATAATTTTCCTGTATGGATGTCAATGGCAGCCGATTTCAAGCATTCTTCGAAATATCTTCTTTAGTGTTCAAAACTCAGGTTTGGAATCACTTGAGATTAAGAGGGTGAAAGTCTGAATGTGTGAACTTAAAACTAAATTTACCCCAATCCTAAACTTTACTACTAAATATCAATAAGCAGCAAAGAGAGCTGGGTAAAGGAATTGGTAATGAATCATTATGATATTTATACAGTCATCTGCACTCCTAGTGTTTTTTATATTTAATATTTGATGTTGCATTGATGTTGATTTGAGTTTAATGTTTTCTGGTATTGGTATTTAGTAATGTTGCTGTTTTCTAAATTGACTTAATTAAAGAAAAATGGTGTAAAACCATACGATTTTGTGTTCTTCTGTTGAACACAAAAGAAGATATTTTGAGGAATGTTGAAATCTGATGCCCATTGACTTCCATAATATATTTACAGTCCTGGGGGTAAATGAGTGCATCCCTTACAGATCTTTTTTTAATTAAAATTTTCAATAGGATACCTTTAACAATAATATATTTATAGTATATAATATATTTATGTTAGAGAGTTTCCAAAATTAGAACTAATTTAACAAAAAAAAAACAACAACTGGAGATCACAGTCCAAACATTAGTACACCCAAATTAATATGTTGAGGAATAAAATGTTATTGATGATAAAACAAATCAAGAGAAACATGAAAAATTGTGAATTTAAATGTATTATTTTTCTATTTCTAAAGTCGTTTGGTGAGCAAACTCTTACTTTAATATATATATAACTGTTTTAAGAGATGTGTTTTGTTTAGTTGCATCAAAATGTATTGCCTATATCCTCTGAGAAATGGATAAAAATATACATTTTCATATAGAGGTTGTGCTCATTTATGCTAAGCAACGTATATAATTTTCCTATATGGATGTCAATGGCAGCCGATTTCAAGCATTCTTCGAAATATCTTCTTTAGTGTTCAAAACTCAGGTTTGGAATCACTTGAGATTAAGAGGGTGAAAGTCTGAATGTGTGAATTTAAAACTAAGTTTACCCCACTCCTAAACTTTACTACTAAATATCAATAAGCAGCCAACAGAACTCGATAGATGACTAAGTAACGAATTGTTATGATATTAACTATTATCGCACTCCTATTACAGATTAAAATATAGTTTCATATCTTATTTTGTGTTCAACTGAGGAAAAAGCTCAGGTTTGGAACCACATGAGAATCAATAAATGACAAGTATTTATCATTTTTATGTGAACTATCCCTTTAAGAAGGGTTTAAGAGTTGTTTGGATGCTGATCTGCTGTTTGTCTGTTGTGAAGGCTGATGTGGGATCATCATGGATCTGTACTGTACTGTGAGTGGTGATCAGTCTGATTCTGCCAGACAGCAGGAGAGACATTATTACCTGCTGTCAGAGCTGCAGATGCTGGTGAAGGACCTGCCCAGGTGAATATCCACATTTATTTTTTATTTTTTTAATGATTAAAAAAAATATTTTTCCAGATATTTCCCATATGATGTTGAACTGATTCAGGAAATTTTCACAGTATTTCCTCTAATATTTTTTCTTCTGGAGAAAGTCTTATTTGTTTTATTTCAGCTAGAATAAAAGCAGTTTTTAATTGTTTTAATCCCATTTTAAGGTCAATATTATTAGCCCCCTTAAGCAATATTAGTTTTGGATTGTCTCCAGAATAAACCACTGTTATACAATGACTTGCCTAATTACACCAACTTTACCCTAATTAACCTAGTTAAGCCTTTAAATGTCACTTTAAGCTGAATACTAGTGTCTTGAAGAATATCTAGTCAAATATTATTTGCTGTCATCATGACAAAGAGAAAATAAATTTAAGTTAATAAGTTATTAGAAATGAGTTATTAAAACTATTATGCTTAGAAATGTGTTGAAGAAATCTGCTCTCTGTTAAAACAGAAATTGGGGGTAAAAAAAATTTGGTGATAAAAAGTGTAAAATTTAATGTGCAATATGATATTTTCTTTTATATATATATATATATATATAACCAATGTTATTTAAAAATAATACTTTTATTTAATTATAAAACATGTAAAAGTAATGTATATTAAAATATAATTATAATATTAGTGCCGGGGAAAGATCAATCATGAAGATAAAAGTTTGTTTTGACATAAGACGTGTATGTACTGTTTATATAGATTTTTTATTTATATATATCTATATATATATATATATATATATATAAATAAATGCTCACATGCGTGCATGTTAGATGTAAAACATAAATGTATATGATGCAAATTATATATAAATTTACATATCTGCGCAAATGTGAGTGTGTTTGGGTGTTTCCCAGTACTAAGTTGCGGCTGGAAGGGCATCCGCTGTGTAAAACATATACTGGATTAGTTGGCGGTTCATTCTGCTGTGGCGACCCCTGATGAATAAGGGACTAAACCGAAGGAAAATGAATGAATGAATATCAGTGCAAAGGTTTCGTATAGTTTTTCTTATGTATGCATGTTTATCCATAATAAATATATGTAATATATACTTTTATTTTGGATGTGGTTAATTGTGATTCATTTTTCCCATAATAACAATTACAAAAATCTTGACTAATCAAAATCTTGTCAGATTATTTGAGGGAAAATAAAGCATTGCTACAACTTCTGAAACGGAACAGGCATGTTTTACTGTTGCATAATACAAATCAGCTTATTGTAAACAAGCAAAAATACATCAATATAATTATAAAGATGACCACCGCTTTGGTCTACTGCACAGGTGTCAGACTCTGCAGAGTTTAGTTTTAACCCTAATTAAACACACCTGATCAAACTAATTTGAGTCCTTCAAGCTTGTTTGAAGCCTGCAGGTAAATGTGTTGGAGCAGGGTTGGAACTAAACCATGCAGGAACTGACTTTGACACCACTGGTCTACTGGATTAGCTGTATCTAGAGCAGTCAAAAGGCTGTATTATTTTGATCATTCAGACTGTATAAATGCATCATTATTGTGAAGTGTGTTTGCAGTTTTGAGTAAGTGTTTTGTTGTCTTCTTCAGCTCGTTTCAGCAGCGTCTGTCCTACACCACTCTCAGTGATCTGGCTCAGGCGCTCATTGATGGGACGGTCTATGAAATCGTTCAAGGCCTGCTGGATATTCAGCATCTGACAGAGAAAAACCTCTACAACCAGAGACAAAAACTACACAGCGAACACAGAGGTGTGTGTGTGTGTGTGTGGAAACAACACACTCCTGAAGCATTATTTCAAACCAGTGATTCAGAGTTAATATAATAATATTCTGAATAGGGGTGTAGCAGATCACAACCCACAGTTCGAAACGCACGTCATCTTCAGATTACTTTTTTTCGTGAATTTATATGTTAATCCAACATTTATAACAATTGCAGAGAGATCGCCTCCCGTGTCATTTAAATCACTTGTATGAAAGCATTTTGGCTCCCCTGTAAAATATAAAGATGAAGAAGTTGTGGTGGGACCTGAAAGCTTTCCTAGGCTATTAATTAAAGGTGTTTTCTGTCACTACTTGTTTAGCCTGCATTAATGCATTCAGTGTAAAGCTGCACAAGTAAACATTAAAAGACCGAGATCTCCATTCAAACCAGTGCATCATGAATGATAAATGATGATTATTTGCTTATGTTTATTAATCCTTCGAAGCGCTGCATTCAGATCTGCTGTTGACGGAGAGAGATTCAGTTTTCACTCTTTTTCAGTGAGTTACAAACAGTTAAATAACACAGAATTACTGGGAGAACAGTTTATAGTTTCGATATAAACACTGAAGTTTATGGTGACGATTAAAATCAGTTTAATGGAACTTGACGCTGGTGAATGTTGTAGCAATTACATTGTGTAGCCAAAGGGTGGCGACAAACAACCTCCAAAATTATGTCACTGCATAGGTTTTCAAAAATGATCCACCTATAATGAAACATGACGTTTTATGTGTGAATTGGTGAATCATTAATTAAAAATAAATATGATCTGTTGTACAAGAAGAACTGTGATAATTGGGATCTGTTACACCACTAATTCTGAAACTGATCTCAGATCACTTTAATGACAAATTTGTCTAATACAAAGATGATACGAAACCACTGATCTGTAATAGAGTTTTAAATAGAGGCGTTGCTTCCATCTATACTGTCAGGAGGTCTTGCTATTGGAGTACATTATATATTACAGTATATTATTATTTTATGATCCTGTTTTACAGCTGTTACTACTCACTTCACAGGAAAAGAAAACTTTAATGTGCTCATAAATGACAAAATAAGCTTGAAGAGAACCTGAACAGATTTGCCTCATTCTTTACTGAACTTTGTGTCAGTCTTGTAACTGTACACCGGGTCATTTTTGAAGAGGAGCAACTAATCCCCGTAGCACAGACATTGTAGCTCTCTGTCATTAGGGCACAGTAAGATGGTGGATCCAACACTTCTGGTGGCTTCACTGCCTCTTAGCAGTTTAGAACGCAATGCGCAGTTTATTCATTCTATACGGATCAGTGTTTGAAACGGTGGTATTTTAGTGTTATTACCAAGGACTGGATTTTTAAGAGGAAAATGAGTTCACCACTTACAGATCTCTTTTAAATTAAGATTTTCTACATGATGCTTTACAGCAAATTTGTGCAAAGTTTTTCCTACTAAATATATATACAAGTCAGAATTATTAGCCCACATTTGGATTTTTTCTCTTTTTTTTTTTATATTTTTCAAATGATGTTTAACAGGGCAAGAAAATGTTCACAGTATGTCTGATAATATTTTTTCTTCTGGAGAAAGTCTTATTTGTTTTATTTCGGCTTTAATAAAAGCAGTTTTAAATTTTTTAAACACTATTTTAAGGTCAATATTATTAGCTCTTTTAAGCTATTTATTTTTGAATGTCTCCAGAATAAACCATCGTTATACAATAACTTGCCTAATTACCCTAACCTGCCTAGTTAACCTAATTAACCTAGTTAAGCCTTTAAATGTCACTTTAAGCTGTATAGAAGTGTCTTGGAGAATATCTAGTCTAATATTATTTACTGTCATCATGACAAAGAGAAAATAAATCAGTTATTAGAGATGAGTTATTAAACTATCCATTAAACAGAAATTAAGGAAAACAAATAAACGGGGCTAATAATTCGGGGGTGGGGGGGCTAATAATTCTGACTTCAACTGTATGTGTATATATATATATATATATATATAGCAAATTGTATTACAATAAATTTGCCAAGGGGAATTTGCTAATTTATTCAATAATATAAAAAAACTAGAAAATATTTGAAAATGAAAACCTAGTATTATTACAGACATTATAGACATTGTAGCTCTCTGTCATTAGGGCACAGTAAGATGGTGGATCCAACACTTCTGGTGGCTTCACTGCCTCTCAGCAGTTTAGAACGCAACGCTGTTTGAAACAGTGGTATTTTAGTGTTATTACCAAGGACTGGATTTTTTATGAGCATAAATGAGTTCAACACTTACAGATCTCTTCTAAATTAAGATTTTCTACATGATGCTTTACAGCAGGGGTGTGAAGTTTTTCCTACTGTATATATATATTAAGTCAGAATTATTAGCCCCCATTTTGATTTTATTTCTTTTTAAAATATTTTTCAAATGATGTTTAACAGAGCAAGGACATTTTTACAGTATGTCTGATAATATTTTGTCTTCTGGAGAAAGTCTTATTTGTTTTATTTCGGCTTTAATAAAAGCAGTTTAAAAATTTTTAAACACCATTTTAAGGTCAATATTATTAGCTCTTTTAAGCAATTTTTTTTCAAATGTCTACAGAACAAACCATCATTATACAATAACTTCAACTGTATATATATATATATATATATATATAGCAAATTGTATTACAATAAATTTGAAAAAAATTACAAAAACTAGAAAATGTTTGAAAATGAAAAATAAAAGCAGTTTTAAATTTTTTTAAACACCATTTTAAGGTCAATATTGTTTTTATATTTTATAATTTTTTTTTTTTCGAATGCTAATAATTCTGACTTCAACTGTGTATATATATATATATATATATATATATATATATATATATATATATATATATATATATATATATATATATATATATATATATATATATGTATATATATATATATATATATGTATATATATATATATATATATATATATATATATATATATATATATATATATATGTATATATATATATATATGTATATATATATATATATATATATGTATATATGTATATATATATATATATATGTATATATATATATATATATATATATATATATATATATATGTATATATATATATATATATATATAAATTTGCTAATTTATTCAATAATATAAAAAAACTAGAAAATGTTTGAAAATGAAAACCTAGTATTATTTTTAGCATTTCATAATGAACTTATTACTGTACAAACATAATCCCATTTATAACACAACGGAGTTCAATGCTGAATACACCAGTCGAGCTGCTCCTACCTTCACCATAATTTGCTCGCAGATGACCTGTGCATTGTCAAGTGACATTATTTACATTTTAAATGTCTGATTCACGGTGTCATGGTAGCGCAGTGGGTAGCTCGAAGGTCGCTGGTTTGAGTCTCGGCTGGGTCAATTGGTGTTTCTGTGTGGAGTTTGCACGTTCTCCGTGGGTTTCCTCCGGGTGCTCCGGTTTCCCCCACAGTCCAAACACATGCGTTATAAGTGAATTGATGAACTAAATTGGCCGTAGTGTGTGTGTGTGTGTGTGTGTGTGTGTGTGTGTGTGTGTGTGTGTGTGTGTGTGTGAGAATGGTTGTGTATGGGTGTTTCCCAGTGATGGGTTGCAGCTGGAAGGACATTCGCTGCGTAAAAAATATGCTGGATAAGTTGGTGGTTCATTCCACTGTGGCGACCCCTGATGAATTAAGGGACTAAGCCAAAGGGAAATTAATGAATGAATGTTTTTCTTATTGTCTACCACGTATAGTTTAAGTCAGAATTATTAGCCTTCCTGAATTATTAACGCTCCTGTTTATTTCTTTCTCCAATTTCTGTTTAACGGATATCAGATTTTCTACAAGGGCATCCACTGTGTAAAACAGGGGTGCCCAACCCTGTTCCTGGAGATCTACTTTCCTGCAGATTTCAGTTGCAAGCCATATAAAACACACCTGCCTGTAATTATCAAGTGCTGTTCAGGTCCTAATTAATTGGCTCAGGTGTGTTTGATCAGGGTTGGAGCTGAACTTTGCAGGAAGGAACAAGGAACAGGGTTGAGAAGCCCTGGTGTAAAACATATGCTGGATAAGTTGGCGGTTCATTCCACTGTGGTGACCCCAGATTAATAAAGGGACTAAGATGAAAAGAAAATGAAAGAATGAAAGTCTGATTCATTTACAACATTTTAATTGAATAATTTTATTTCAGTTTTTTGTAGTTCAGCAATAAAACAAACAAACAAAAGGTGATGTTAAATTATAAATGACGATCTCTGTCAAAGGCATTCGACCAAACCACCTCCCGATCATTCGCCCCTCTCCTTTCAAATGCGTTGGTGGGCCAAATCAAAGGTCATCACGGGCCAACTTCGGCCCACAGGCCCTACTTTTGCATCTTTGCTTTACAGTATTATATTTGTGCAAATACATTAGATTAGTCAGTACCAAAGACAAATCTGGAGCTGATCTAACAGAAAAACTGAAGTTCATATAGTCCAAAAAGTAGCACACCCAAATTAATATGTTGGGAAAAAAAAGGTCCCGTCAGGAGCTTTGAAATGTGCATTTTTATTCGATGTTTGATGTAATCTCAGCCAAAACATGATGAGAGGGTGGGAAATAGAGTAGCTCCTCTCCTTTAAAAAAACAGCCAGTAGCGTTTTGTTTTATCACAGCTGTGCCAGTGAGAGTGGTGGAGCTCAAGCGCAAATGACAAGCGTCTTGGAGGCGGGGCATGTCAGACACTAGAGAGCATTTGATTGGTTAAGATGTGATGCGAATCAAACTATTGATCCATTTGGGCGGACGCGTCAAACGACAAGCTTTACATGTTAATATCAGTTTAATGTCACTGTTTTGGTGCGCACTAGCTAATAGGTATCCTACAAACTAACATTACCAATACTAACATCTACAAAACTATATTTTCATTACATGGGACCTTTAAATCATATGAAATTTCTTTAAACAGGTGACCAAACTTTTATTTTAATGGATATAACTGTTTAATTAAACTGCTTTGTTTAACATATTGGCTATATTGTAATCTCAGCCAAAACATGATGAGAGGGTGGGAAATAGAGTAGCTCCTCCCCTTTAAAAAAACAGCCAGTAGCGTTTTGTTTATATCACAGCTGTGCCAGTGAGAGTGGTGGAGCTCAAGCGCAAATGAGGAGCGTCTTGAAGGGGGCGGGGCATGTCAGACACTAGAGAGCATTTGATTGGTTAAGATGTGATGCGAATCAAACCATTGATCCATTTGGGTGGACGTGTCAAACGACAAGCTTTACATGTTAATATCAGTTTAATATCTTCTAAATGCAAGTTTTGTCACTGTTTTGATGCGCACTAGCTAATAGGTATCCTAAAAACTAACATTACCAATACGAACATCTACAAAACTATATTTTCATTACATGGGACCTTTAAATCATATAAAATTTCTTTAAACAGGTGACCAAACTTTATTTTAATGGATATAACTGTTTAATTAAACTGCTTTGTTTAACATGTTGGCTATATTCACTGAGAAATATATAATATATCATTCATTAGTTTTCTTTTTGGCTTAGTCCCTTTATTAATCTGATGTCGCCACAGCGGAATGAACCACCAACTATTCCAGCATATGTTTTACACAGCGGATGCCCTTCCAGCTGCAACCTAGTAATGGGAAACACCCGTACACACTCATTCGTGCGCACACACACTCAAACACTACACTCTAAAAAATAACTCAAGCGATCTGTTACCACTACATAGTTTAATACATTGTTATAACTTGAAAATTCTATATTGCTGATTATATTAAAACTATTACATTGCCAGAATAATTTTATTAAGTTTTCACAACAGGAAAATATTGATAATTACATCAACTTTAAAAATTGGGTTATTTAAAGATAAATATATCTGCCAATTAGTTTAAAACAATATTTAACTTGTAGGAAACAAAAAAATTGCATTGATAACTCAATTTTTCCACACCAATGGAGTTCTGGATTTCAAAGCTCCTCCCCCACTCAACGATCAAGAGGCATGTCCGGACAAGTTTTAAGCAGACTGTTTGGCACAACGGATATTTAAGGTGAGATATCTGGGTTTTATTTCATTTCCAAATCAATTTTCTCCATTCCACTACTGTTGGCTACTCCTGGTAAATATAGTTGATGTTGGCAGGGTTTTTTGACTAGAAAATAGTAGATAAGAATGTAAAAACCCATACGGTAAGCCAGAAAGGCAATTTAATTTGAGCTGTAAATAGAAAAATAATTTAGACTTATAGTATATTTATAGTATATGCTGAGATTTTAATACAAAGTTCATGCAATTGTATTATAACTTCCTAGGCTGATCTGTATTTTAGATATAAGTGGGCTTATATATAAAATGGGTTGGGGGTGCAAAATGTGTAAATTTGAAACATCAACACAAATAGTGTTGCTAAAACATTACAGGCTACACCATGGTCATTGTGGGCAACCATTTCCATGCCTCTACCAAGACTGTTTGTGTTCTTTCAGAACATGGGGTAGCCTTAGATCACATTTATCAAGACATCACTCTACGGAAACTCAGAAAACCTCCAGATCTGCAGAAAGTTTTTCTTTTACTTGTCCTTGTTGCAATGCCATGACAATTTCCACAGAAATAGAGTTATTTGAACATTTGGGTCGACAAGTGAAAAAACACGAAACTGTCATCTGTGTATTTCAGAACTGCAATTTCAGCACTAACATTTATGGTACATTTGCTTCCCACAGAAGCCGAAAACATACTCCTCACTCATTGCATGATTTCAAGGCTGACATAATAAAAAGGTATGTATGTTCAGTCAATGCAGATCAACACAGTGATGTGGAAGTTCAAAGTGGGGAGCTGTCTGATGAAGGTCAAGATGACAATAATGATGTGACAGACCAGCCAAACTGCATAGAAAAAAATTTGGCTTTGTTGTTTCTTAAACTTGAGAGCACTTTTAATGTGTCTAACAGGTGTATAGATGAGATTGTTGAAGAGTTAAATTTTATATCTCAATCAGCATCCGAACCCATTATCAAAGGTATTTTGCAGTCCTGCTTGCAGAAGCACAATTGTGAAATTGATAAATCTGTTGTGTCAGACATGGTGACAGAGCTGTGTGATGCAAATCCTTTTTCCTCTGCCCTGATTAGCAGTAATAACCAATAAGATGGGCAAGACATTCTCCCTTCGCAGGCAGGAAATAATTTACAATGCCCCTGAAATAAGGGACATCTTGGAGCGCTGGCCTGCATTATCAGATGCAACACAGGTAAGTTTAGTTTTATTTTTTGTCTAGTTTCACAATTTTGTGAGAAAATCATCTTGAAGTTATTTATTCTAAAAACAATAACATATTACATGTTATTTGTTCTGTTACACACTATATATAATTATTCCATTATTTAATTATTCCATTCTTATTTTCTACAGATAAATGAAGAATTCAAGAGGATAACCACTGTAAGTCTTGAATCCACATTTATGGCCAAACTTGACAAATGCACCCCAAAACTAATGGACCTGGCCTCATCAAGGGGAAAGAATCAGAAGGATCAAGGATATGCTACTTGAGGTATTGTAAATAATTTGTACACACTAGAATAGTTTAGATTTCTGTTTAAAATGTCAGGTTGCCGTCAGTTGTTAGTTCAGATAAAACCACATTCATTTACTGTAGTTACTTTATCTTGAGATATATATATATATATATATATATATATATATATATATATATATATATATATATATATATATATATATATATATAATATTTTTTTTTTTATTATTTATTTATTTATTTTTTTTTTATATAAAACAGAACAATGCAGTTGAAGTATGGAGAGAAGTAGCCATCCGCTGTCTTGTTGTCTATCTTGGAGAGAAAGAAGAAGACCTTTTCAAGGAGTTTGCTGTAAGTATTACAAAGTTTTGAAATTAAAATTAAATCTTCATTTGACAGTGGAAACATACAAGACAAAATATACGCTCAATGACTGCTCTCTTTTAGTTTAATGAGTAGGTATACTACACTGTCCACACACACTGGGTTTACCTAGCTCTGCGTTATAATAACAACATACTATTTAATCATCTGTTCAATAAACAGATGTTGACAATAATGATATGAGAAAGATTTGTAAAATGGGAATGACTGTTGCTTTTCACTTTTACATTTAAATTACATTGTAAAACTTATTATTCTTATGATTGAGCTGCTGGGTGCATGACCATGTAAGAGGTAAAATAACAGTTTCCAGAGATTAACTGAAATCAAATATACAGTTAAAGTAAGAATTATTAGCCCCCCTGAATTATTTGCCCCGTTTATTTTTTTCCCCAATTTCTGTTTAACGTAGAGCAGATTTTTTCAACACATTTCTAAACAGAATAGTTTTAATAACTTATTTCTAATAATGGACTTATTTTATCTTTGCCATGATGACAGTACAGAATATTAGACTAGATATTCTTCAAGACACTTCTATACAGCTTAAAGTGACATTTAAAGGCTTAACTAGGTTAATTAGGGTAACTAGGCAGGTTAGGGTAATTAGGCAAGTTATTGTATAATGATGGTTTGTTCTGTAGACTATCCAAAAAATAAAGCTTAAAGGGGCTAATAATATTGACCTTAAAATGTTTTTTTTTTTTTTTTATTTAAAACTGCTTTTATTCTAGCCGAAATAAAACAAATAAGACTTTCTCCAGAAGAAAATAAAATTATCAGACATACTGTGAAAATGTCCTTGCTCTGTTAAACATCATTTGGGAAATATTAAAAAAGAAAAAAAAATTCAAAGGGGGGCTAATAATTCTGACTTCAACTGTAAGTAAAATTTAAAAAAAAGAAGAGTTTATAAATGTAATTACCTCTATCAAGCTAATCTATTTTTTTTATCTTGCTTTACAAGAATACACAAGAATTTGAGGCAGACCTTGAAAAGCAAGTGATGACAATTGCCATCATTGGTGATCAGTCAACTCTGGAATTGAACCACAAGACGGGAACCATCGTTGTTGAGGGAATCAGAATCCTTAATGGAATGGATATCTCAAGGTGTTGTGCTCTGCTGATAGGCATAATATATGCTCTGAATCTGAGCTACCCCAAGGAGCTTAAATATACTTGTGAAGTGTTTCAGAAGCTGTTTCTCGAACTTGATGGACTGAAACCCAGTGCAAAAGTAATGCGTCTCAAGAACAGCATTTTCTCAAGCCTCTACTTATTTCAAGGTAGATTTTGCTCTTTATGTTGCACTTTATATTGTTTTGTATTTTGAAGTCCAGATACTGATCTTTTTTGTTTATTGTTTTCATACTGTTTATATATAAATTGTGGCATTTATATATGTTTTTTTATAATAATACAAATGTTACATGTTTTTCAATTAAGGTTAACTAATATAAGATAGTTTGAAAAATGTACAATTTATAAGTTAATAGTTTACTGAAGTTTATAGTCTGCCACTGTAGCTTTAAATGTATCAATGCCTATAATTTGTTTTGTTGGAATTCATTGTGATGGCATAGCTATGCTTGCGCATGCACATCTTTGAAGGAAAAGCTGATGGCTCAGTTTGTTTATAATTTGTGGGACCGTACACATTTTTGTTTTGTAAACTTTGAGAAGTGCAATATTTAAAATAAAACACTGAAAACTGTGGTTCTAAATAAATAAAAAGTTACTGAAAAACAAAATTGCTGTTGTTAAAAAATTTATTTCTTACAGGCATCTAAATGAACAATAATATAAAAAAACAAACAAAAAAAATATTTCAGCTGCTTAATTTTTTTGATGTTTTAAACTTAAAAACTTGCTTGTATAATTATGGTAATTAAGTACATAACACTGGATATATTTTAAATGTTAATTAAAAAAGCTAGTTGGAACAACTTAAATTTTTAAGTACTCAACTTAAAAAATGGAGGTTATGCTATGTAAAAATACCTCTGATTGAAGAGGTAAAGGTAATTTGGCTAACATAATAAAGTTTGCTGTCTGAACTTCATTTTGTTAGATGTTGTCGTAACTTGAATATATTGACGCAAACTGTTGCGTTGATTTTTTTTTGTTTGGTTTAAACAATATTTTTTAGAGTGTATGGTTAATTTAACTAATCAATTCCCCTATAGCGCATGTGTTTGGACTGTGGGGTAAACCAGAGCACCCAGAGGAAACCCACGCCAACACAGGGAGAACATGCAAACTCCACACAGAAATGTCAACTGACCCAGCCAAGGCTCGAGCCAGCGACCTTCTTATGACAGTGCTACCCACTGAGCCAATGTGCTGCCCAATATAATATATATTATATGTATAATAATTTTAAATATGTGAATATTTTTACCAACTTAGTTAATTATTAATTAGTAATTATTTATCTTATTTAATAATAATATTGTATGGAAATGTGAAAACTCTGGATTTACTGCATTAAAATGTTAAAATTTATTTGAGTTCATATTAGTCTGATAAATTTCAATTAAAAAAGATTTAAAGCATTTTTAATCAGAATTTATGTATTTTTTTTACATTTGAAAAAAAAAATAAAAACAAATTAAAATAGTAAATGAATAAATAACTTAATTAATTAATTAATTACAAAGTTATTCCACGGAAATATTTATTTCATAGCTCTTCTAAAGGCAAAACATTGACATTGTGTTTTTCTAAAAGTGAATATATTATTTATTTATATATTTATTTGTTTATTTGTTTGTTTATTTATTTATATCAATTGTCATTTTATACTTAAATATAAAAGGTGTTTTTATCAACATTATTTTTTACACCGTTTACACCATTCTCACCAGCAGGTGTCACTGTAAAACTGAGAATCATTCTGCAAAGCTTGCTTTCTGTCTGTGTGTTTCAGGTCTGAAGCAGGATTTGATCCGGAAACACAAGCAGGCTCTGCAGACGTGCAAATCTC
Organism: Danio aesculapii; assembly: GCF_903798145.1. Lineage (NCBI taxonomy): Eukaryota > Metazoa > Chordata > Actinopteri > Cypriniformes > Danionidae > Danio > Danio aesculapii. The sequence continues at coordinate 52,733,733 of NC_079442.1, forward strand.
ACAATCTGTCGGTTCTGAAAACTAACCAGCGAGCTGAAACTGAGGTAAAATCAGGGGAAATACAGTCAAGGAAAACCTGGAAAAGTCAAGGAATCTTGATGCCGTTTTCCAGGCCTGAAAACGTTTTGAACAAAAGTCATGGAAATTTGTTTAACAAATATCTGTATACTTGAATATAGATTAGTTGTCCTTACTACTGGGCATCACGGTGGCGCAGTGGGTAGCACGACCTCCTCACAGCAAGAAGGTTGCTGGTTCGAGCTTCAGCTGGGTCAGTGGCATTTCTGTGTGGAGTTTGCATGTTCTCTCCGTGTTCGCGTGGGTTTCCTCCGGGTCCTCCGGTTTCCCCCACAGTCCAAACACATGCGCTATAGGGGAATTGACTTGGCTAAATTGTCCGTAGTGTGTGTGTGTGTGTGAATGAGTTTGTATGAATGTTTCCCAGTGATGGGTTGCACCTGGAAGGGCATCCGCTGCGTGAAACGTGCTGGATAAGTTGGCGGTTCATTCCGCTGTGGCGACCCCTGATCAATAAAGGGACTAAGATGAAAAGAAAATAAATGAATGAATGTCTTTACTACTTTTTTGTCTTTGGCCAATCACATGCTCTCTTATTAGTGCTGTGTACGCATTATCTAAATACATTTGACATACATATAAAATTTCACCTAAATAGATTGTGGCATTTACAATATGCTGTAATACATTTTAATATGTATTGTTTTTTTTTGTTTTTTTACGGTGGCTCAGTGGTTAGCACGGTGGCCTCACAGCAAGAAAGCCACTGGTTCGAGTCCCTGCTGAGTCCCTGTCATTTCTGTGTGGAGTTTCTATGTTCTCCCCATGTTTGCGTGGGTTTTCTCTGGGTGCTCCGGTTTCCTCCACGGTCCAAATACATGCGCTATAGGGGAATTGATTAACTAAATTGGCCGTAGTGTGTGTGTGTGAATGAGTGTGTATGGATGTTTCCCAGTACTGGGTTGCAGCTGCGTAAAACATACGCTGGATAGGTTGGCGGTTCATTCCACTGTGGCGACCCATGATTATTAAAGGGACTAAGCCAAAGGAAAATGAATGAATGAATGTTTTCTTATTATTTACCATTTGCAGTTAAAGTCAGAATTATTCATCCTCCTGTATATTTCTTTCCCCAATTTCTGTTTAACCGAGAGATTTTTCTTCAACACATTTCTAATCATAATAGTTTAATAACTCATTTCTAATAACTGATTTATTTTCTCTTTGTCATGATGACAGTAAATAATATTAGACTAGATATTCTTCAAGACACTTCTATACAACTTAACTAGGTTAATTATGGTAAAGTTCGTGTAATTATGCAAGTCATTGTATTACAGGGGTTTGTTCTGGAGACAATCCAAAACTAATATTGCTTAAGGGGGATAATAATATAGACATTAAATGGCTTTAAAATAATTAAAACTGCTTTTATTCTAGCCGAAATAAAACAAATAAGACTTTCTCCAGAAGAAAAAATATTAAAGGAAATACTGTGAGACATTCCTGAATCTGTTCAACATCATTTGGGAAATAATTGAAGAAAACAAAAAACACACAGGCGGGCGAATAATTTCAACTGTAAATGTAGACTTACATGAAACATTAGGTCATGAAAATTTACTTCAGCGTGATGGGATTTCAGTAGTACAACATGTGCATGTAAGATAGACATCCAGAGTCTTTCTGTTGAGTCTCACTCACACATGAACATTTACTGAATGGAGAAGAACCCCCAAAATGTCTATATTGCAACAGAAACCAAACTGTTAAACATATTCTTGTGGAGTGCCCCATTTTTAATCTTATCAGACAACAATTTTTATCTGGAGAGACTTTAAATGAAATATTTTAAATGTGAATCCGTCTCAAATTGTACAATTTCTATCAAAAGGAAATCTTTTTATATATTATCATTATTATTATTATTGTTTATGTATTTTACCTTGTGTATTATTTATTGCTGTTGATTACTTTTAATTGTTAGAATATTTTTATAATTATAGAAAATTGGTATTTATAAAACGTGGTCAATTTGATCTATTTTTTTTTTTTTTTGCCATGACCAAGCCATAGAAGCTGAAATGGCAATAAAATTAAAACTCTCTCTCTCTCTCTCTCTCTCTCTCTCTCTCTCTCTCTCTCTCTCTCTCTCTCTCTCTCTCTCTCTCTCTCTCTCTCTCTCTCTCTCTCTCTCTCTCTCTCTCTCTCTCTCTCTCTCTCTCTCTCTCTCTCTCTCTCTCTCTCTCTCTCTCTCTCTCTCTCTCTCTCTCTTTTGAGTCTCAAAGCAAAAAAAAAACATTAATAATAATCTTTCAGGCTCTGGATCAGCGGGTCAAAGACGAGCAGAGGATGATGGACGAGAAGATTGTGGCTGAAATGGACCAGAAGGTTCTGGATCAGCAGAACACGCTGGAGAAAGCAGGCGTACCAGGTTTCTACATCACCTCCAACCCACAGGTCTCTGCTTCTCTGTTTGACAGTCTTACATTTATTCATTTAGCAGATGCTTTTATTATAGGTGACTTTTATTTTGTATCTTATGTCATTTATTTATTTATTTTATTTATCTATTTTATTATAGGTGACTTTTATTTTGTATCTTATGTCATTTATTTATTTATTTTATTTATCTATTTTATTATAGGTGGCTTTTATTTTGTATCTTATGTCATTTATTTATTTATTTTATCTATTTTATTATAGGTGACTTTTATTTTGTATCTTATGTCATTTATTTATTTATTTTATCCATTTTATTATAGCTGAGAGTCTTAATCTTTTGCTCAGTGTTGAGTAAATTATTTTAAGTCATTAATTGATTTATGATTAATTCTGCTTTCTTATTATCAGTTTATTTAATTGTTTTAGCTGATTTTACTTTCATTTATTTGTTTATGTTTTATTTATTGATTTTGTTTATGTCTGTACTTGGAGTGAAGTGTTGGTATTTTTGTGCTTCTCTGTCTGACATTTACATTTATTGACTCAGCAGACGCTTTTATTATATGTGACTTTTATTTTGTATATTATTTATAATAATAGGTCACAGTATATTCACACATTTAGACGTTCTCCTTAATAATATAATTTCAGAAAAGTATTGTTTACAATTTATAAATCATTCTAGCAGCCGATGATTACCAAAGTACAACATTGTTCACAGTCAAATAAATAATGCTAATATTGTTTTTAAGTCATACTTGCATGCGATTTCAGACCGAATATTCAAAGTTCCATAGTAAACAATATAGGGAGCAAGTCGTCACTGAACAAATGTGTGTATTTAAAACCAACTTTACCTCAATCTCCAGAATATCTGTGGTCAATACAGAAAGAAACTCCAAGATTACAACCACTAGAGTGAGAGTAAATTTCACTGTGTGTGTGGGAACTGCCTCTTTAAATGTGTTCGTTTGTCTGTGTCTGGCAGGAGGTGATGATGCAAATGAATCTTCTGGAGCTGGTTGTGAAACTGCAGCAGAAAGAGACTCTCTCTGGATCTCTGCCTTAACACAAACACATTCATACAGCATTCCTGAAGCTACTGAAAGACTCAAAGCAGTCCAGCTTCTCCGTTTGTGGATACGTTGGAATATGTTGAATATGGAATATGTTGAAGATCTGTTACGACTGCTGCTGGACGATAGGGGAAAGCTCTTTCATTTGACATGTTTTGATGGTTGTGATGTTCCCAACCGAGCATTTGTTTAGACTTTTTTCATTTTGTAAATGCATTTATAATGTATTTGGCATCTGACCACGGCACTGTTATGCTTGTTACATGTAAAGGAACTGTGTTTGTTTGTTATTGATTAATTATTTTTTAAAAACGACTCTGCATGTGTGTACTTAATTTTTTTTAACTGGATTTATGTCATCAAATAACAATTTTAAACATGTAGTATATATATATATATATATATATATATATATATATATATATATATATATATATATATATATATATATATATTAGGGGTGGGCGGTACACCGGTGTCATAGTCATCACCGGTGTGACATTGCACCACGACATGGATTTTCTAATACCGTCAATACCGTAATAAATCAATTATGTGCCTTGAACGGCTGCATTTACATCAATAATAGCTAATTCTAAATAATAAGGCATTCAATTTTCTTCAAACGTTCAGTTGTGGTCTGAATACATGTCCTTATACTACAGGGCTCGAAATTACAACCATTTTGGTCACATGAGCGCCTGAAATGTAATCGATGCGCCCTCATAATATATTTGGGAGCATTTGTGTGTCTGAATATAATGGTTGTAGTGCAATCTGATTTGATTTTCTCTAAAAACTTGCTGAATCGCTCTACCCTGCTGCTGTATTGGTTCATATTAGCTGTCAGTCACTCAACGCTTCCCGCTGTCAGATAACAGGGAGCTTTTGTTACTGCAGGAAATGCAAACGGCTGAAGAGTGAAAAGTGCACAGGTTTGCAAACCTCACCTAAAGTTATAATAATAATAATGGCGCAGATGACAGCGATCATGACATGAGGTAAATGTTGATCCGCCAGCTGAGATCAATCGAGTGTTTTCGGAGAAGGTGGCCGAATCTTGTTGCGTTGCTTTCACCGCGTGTTCAGCGCAAATGTCCGCTAAATATAAAATCTAACACTGTACACATCATCGCCAAAGAAACTCACCTTTACTAAGTTTACACTGAAACTACAGCTCATAACAAAGAGCTGTATTGCGCTGGTGGTCATCATGAGAATCCTGCTCTGTCTGCTCATAAATTGGTGCGGCTGACTCGCCTGCTTTATTCCACCAACACAGAGAAATGAAGATCAGCTCATAACGAGACTGAGCATTTACAATGACCCAAACCAAAACTTTTAAAGAGTGATAGAAGTGAGACTTTCTTTTGTCCGTTCTTCCTTGAGATGTAGATTATTTTGCTATTTAAAGTAATACCATGATATTATACCGTCACCGTTCAAAAGATGAAAAATATTGTGATATTAATTTTAGGTCATATCGCCCACCCCTAATATATATATATATATATATATATATATATATATATATATATATATATATATATATATATATATATATAAATACTTAGCTATAGTAAGCTGGAGAACTTACAGTTTTTCCCAATTGTTTACACATATTGTCAGAACTCTACACACAACTCTCAAAACACTCATACATTGGGTAAAACCCTTCAATACTCCTGCAAAATGAAACTTTACATTCACAACAGTGTGATTTCTTCTCTAAACGGTATTTTGTTTTCAAATGACACACACAAACCATCACACCAATAGACAATTATAAGAACAGCTGATCACTGATGTGCTTAATGTAAAACACTATGACCACTTCTCCATTCATCATGATGACTCACTGTAAGCCTTTTTTGTTCAGTGTCACACTTACTACAGACAGTACACAGGCCTACAGAAGTGCACTGTAAAACATTTCAGAATATTGTTTTTATGCAAATACACAGTACCAAATATAATATACTGTATTTTTCCTACAAAAACAGTGTACACAGTGTTCATCCCAACCAACACAAAGTTGCACATAACGTGGTCTACATATACCATCATCAGAAGGATTTACTGAATACAGTTACAGTAAAAAACAAAACTAAATAATGTGGATTTCGGTCATACACTTTCCATCCCCAGGCAGAAAAAAATTCCTCAATAGGATTGAGAAATTGAGAATATGAAGGGAGATAAACAACTAAAAAAACATGGGTGGACAGTGAACCAGTTATGAACCAGATGAGCTCAGATTTCTAAATTACATTTATGTGTGGCAGGTGTTTACCTATGTGATGAGTTAGTATGTAAAGGCAACTGACTTTACAATTGTAAATGACAGTGTTGTAAGAGGCTAAATTATTATATGCGTTTGTTTACATGACAAAACATGTATTTTTGACTCAAGAAGGTCCATACTGACTCCAAAGGCAGATACTGATAAGATCAGGGCCTGGTGTGTGGACTTTGGGGGTTTTACGATGTGGTCACATGTTGATTGGTCAGTTTGAATGTCTCAGCATTTGGGCTTTAGTCACATGGTCAAGAAAGATACAAAATAGGTGGTAACACGCTGCTCTGGGTCTTTTCCTGGGCTCTCTTTTCCTGGTCTGCTTTCCTGCTCTGCTCCTCTCCTCCTCTGGAGTCTATCTTCTCTGACTCTACTGCAATCAGGCTAACGTCTGGGCCTGCTCTCTTTGTCTCTCTCTCTCCCTCCCCATGTGTCTCTCCTTCTACCTCTGGTAACTTTAATTTTACATTTAATCTGGGTACAGTTTATATCATATGTTTTATCATCTCATATTTGATCATTTTATACAGTTATTTTATAATTAATTCAGATGTAACCATACCGAATTATTGTCATTAAATAATTTCATTATCAAGTATTTGTGAATTACTTTTGATTTAACATCAACACTTAACTGTTCCATATTGCAATACAATACAATCACATAACATCAGCGCTCTCCCACATTTATAGCTATTAATACTGATATGAGATTGCAGAAGAATGGTTTGACTAGAATGTACAGTTTTTTACCATCAATACTGATAACGTTTTAGTCATTCGGCAGAACTACAGTTCGAACCGCTGTGGTTTAAAACCCATTTCTACAGTGTGTTCCTTGTGAAAATAAGAGATTTTCTGCATGAAAATTGTGCCAAGTGCAGAGAATCGTGTGTTTTGTTTTGAAATAGTGTGTTTTAAACCTGCAATTTGAGTGTCAAGCAGGAATTGTGCTTGTAGTTTAGCAGAATTGGTTCAGGGGGTCGGTGCATCAGTTACATGTTGTAGTCATTGTGTCTGAAGTACGAGGAATTGTGTGTAAACAACTAAGAAAAACTGTAATATGCCTTTTTTATGCAGTGTTATTAGTGTTGTCACTTTACAGCATTGCAATTGCATTTGAAAGTTAAAGTATTCATACAAAAATTTAAATATATGTTCAGACATTGTATATTATTTGATATTTTTGTCATTTTGAAATATAATTTTTTATGCAATTACATTGTATAGATAGATAGATAATATAGTTATTTATAATTACTTTATATAGTAAAGTGTATTATACTGTATACACTACCTGACAAAAGTATTGTCTTCAACCCCAGTTGTGAGAGCAACACATAATAACCTGACTTCTAGTTGATCATTTGGAAGTGTCAGAAGCTGGATTTCTCTGCTGAATCATCTGTTGATCTGCATCCCAATCATCACAAATACTGTGGAAGATACTGGAACCAGCATGGCCCCAAGATTCTCACAGAAATCAGTCAAATTTAGGTGAAGGAGAAATCATGGTTTGGGGTCTACATTCAGTATTGGGGGCGTGCGAGAGATCTGCAGAGTGGATGATCAACATCAACAGCCTGAGGTATCAAGACATTTGTGCTGCCCATTACATTACAAACCACAGGAGAGGGCAAATTCTCCAGCAGGATAGCACTCCTTCTCATACTTCAGCCTCCACATCAAAGCTCCTGAAAGCAAAGAAGGTCAAGGTGCTCAAGGGTTGGCCTAGTCCAGTCACCAGACATGAACATTATTGAGCATGTCTGGGGTAAGATGAAGGAGGAGGCGTTGAAGATGAACACAAAGACTCTTGATGAACTCTGGGAGTCCTGCAAGAAGGCTTTCTTTGCCATTCCAGATGACTTTATTAATCAGTGATTTGAGTCATGTCAGAGATGTATGGATGCAGTCCTCAAGCTCATGATGGAGTCAGACACAATATTCATTCTGTTTCCACTGCAGCATGACCACATATTCTATACTGGACATTATTGAAGGTCCAGTGACCAGACTTTTGTCTAAGCAAAGTCAGACCTTACTGTCCTAATTAGATAATTAAAAATAAAGACATGATCATATTTTATTGTGGTCAAATAAGTGTCATCTAGAGGCCTTTACCTTTCATATAAGCCACTTCTGACACCAAATTATTAACTAGAAGTCAAGTTATTATTTGCTGTTCCTAAAACTTGGATAGGCGACAAGACCTTTCTCAGGCAGTGTATATTATTAATTTACAAGTCTTTGTTAATGAATGCTATACTGTAGTATTAACTATAGTGAACTGATATAGGCCTAAGATTGCAGTATATTTACTTTATACTACAGTAAACTGTATTATTAGCATAATATAGTTGTAGAAAACTGCAGTATTGGATTTGTTTAAAGTACTATAGTAATATTGCAACATTATTCAAGTAGCCTATTTTACTAGGCTATATTGTTCAAAAACACTAGTGTATAAATTACTATAGTATTAGTATCACGTGGGAACGATTCCTCAAGTAATAAAAACATGGTGTGTCTTGTGTAAAACTATTCCTAATAAATATCTCTCTCAAAAGTATAAACAGAAACAGTAGTCTCTCAGTACAGTTATAGCTCCAGAAATGTATGTGATTAGTGTATTTGATGTAACGGGTGCGATGTCACGGAGAAGCCAGTAGGAGGCGCTGCTCGAATCTATTTATAGCTGTTCTCCTCATCGCAGGTAACGTTAGTTTACGACGAAAACGCCCCATCTTTGTGTTTCAAGACGATGATGGACACGCTTCGTGTCATTCGTCGATTAACCTGCTCTGCTATCCTATCCAGTCCTATGTAAGTAGTTGATCTGTTTTCTGTGTTATTTTAGCCTGAGGGAAGTAACCGCGTTTCTATTTTAGGCGCCATTTTGTCTCATGTCTAACAGATTTGATTCTCTCAGTTGATTCATTGAAAGTGTTCTCACAAAATTTTCTGTTTGCACTTGTTAATGTAAGATATTTATGCTCCATAATAGTGTGGTTGTTATTATATGGCAAAACTAGCGGAAAATATTGATATTGTATTCAATTAGTGGCCTGTTTTGTGCTATTTTAGAAGGATTTTAGCATTAGGAAGTAGGATTTACTGTGTTTCAGGCGCCATTTTGTCTCAAGTCGAACAGATTTGATTCATTCAGTTGATTCACTGAAAGTGTTCTCACAGTTTTCTGTTTGTACTTTTGATTTAAGATATTTCTGCTGTATGATAATTTGGTAATTGTTAATATATGGCTGAATGAGCTGATTTACTATTAATCTAGTATTCAATTAGTAGTTAATCTGTTTTTGTAGGATTTTGGTGTGAAGGAAGTATCTCATTTGTTGGCACCATTTTTGTTCTCTAATCAGATTTAATCCATTGATTCCAAGTTGTATGTTTGTACTTATTAGTGTAATATATTTATGATTCATGATGTAACTGTTATTAGGCTACAAGAGCTGACAATTAGTTTTGTATTTAATTGGTTAATCTTTTTTTTCAGTGCCATTTTCGTTCTCAAGTCAACCATATTTCATGTGTAGTTTATCTGTTTTCTGTGTATTTGTGCAGGATTTTGGGGTAGAGAGTATTAATCCCATTTCTGTTTTTCAGCAACCTTTTTCTCTCAAATCGTACATATTTCATTTGTTGAAAGCGTTCTCACAATTTTTTGTATTTAATTGGTGGTTAATCTGTTTTCTGTTATGTTATTAGGATTTTGGTGTGAGGGAAATATTAATAGTTTTTTTTGGGTGCTGTTTTTGTTCAGTCGAACAGTTTTGATCTATTGAACGTGTACACAACGTTTAATATGTGTGTTTTTTTTTGGTGTACAATAATTGTGCTTTATGATGTGACTATTGTTATTAGGCTGCATGGCTGAATCCAAACTGACAGTGTTACTATTTATTTTCTATTTAATTACTAGTTTATCTGTTTTCTGTGTATTGGTGCAGGATTTTGGCGTAGGGAAAGTATTAATTTCTGTTTTTCAGCTCCATTTTTTTCTTTCAAATCAATCATATTTCATTTGTTGAAAGTGTTCTCTCAATTTTTTATGATTGTACTTATTGGGGTAAGAGATTATGTGGTAATAGCTATTGGGCTGTATGGCTGAACGAGCTGACAATATTACTGTTAATTTTGTAAAGTTAATCTGTTTTATCATTGCCATTTGTCTTAAGTCGAAAGATTTCATTAATTGAAAGTGTTCTCACAATTTTTATGCTTGTACAAATTGGTGTAAGATATTATGATGTAGAAATTGCTATATGGCTGAAAGAGTTGACAATATTACTATTAATTTTGTATTTAAGTGGTCATTAATTTGTTTTTCAGTGCCATTTTTGTTCTCAGGTCCAACAGGTTTCATTCATTGAAAGTGTTCACAATTTTATGCTTGTTGTAAGATATGGGGTAGATGCTATTAGGCTAAATGGCTGAATGAGCTGACAATATTACTTTTAATATTGTATTTTAATTGGTGGTTAATCTGTTTTCTGTTATTTTAGGATTTTGGTGTGAGGCAAATATTAATAGTTTTTTTGGTGCTGTTTTTGTTCAGTCGAACAGTTTTGATCTATTGAACGTGTACACAACGTTTAATATTTGTGTTTTTTTTGGTTTACAATAATTGTGCTTTATGATGTGACTATTGTTATTAGGCTACATGGCTGAATCCAAACTGACAGTGTCACTATTTATTTTCTATTTAATTACTAGTTTATCTGTTTTCTGTGTATTGGTGCAGGATTTTGGCGTAGGGAAAGTATTAATTTCTGTTTTTCAGCTTTCTTTTTTCTCTCAAATCGAACATTTCATTTGTTGAAAGTGTTCTCTCAATTTTTTATGCTTGTACTTATTGGGGTAAGAGATTATGTGGTAATAGCTATTGGGCTGTATGGCTGAACGAGCTGACAATATTACTGTTAATTTTGTAAAGTTAATCTGTTTTATCATTGCCATTTGTCTTAAGTCGAAAGATTTCATTCATTGAAAATGTTCCCACAATTTTTATGCTTGTACAAATTGGTGTAAGATATTAGGATGTAGTAATTGCTATATGGCTGAAAGAGTTGACAATATTACTATTAATTTTGTAATTAATTAATCTGTTTTCTGTATTATTTTTGCAGGATTTTAGCATTAAGTATTTATAGTGTTTGTCGGCACCATTTTTGTTTTCTCACAAAATTTTATTCTTGTACTTTTTTGTGTAAGGTATTTATGCATTATGATGTGGTAATTGTTATTAGGCTGTAAGAGCTGACAATATTACTATTAATTTTGTATTTAAGTGGTCATTTTCTGTTTTAGGATTTTGGTGTGAGGCAAATATTAATAGTTTTTTGGGTGCTGTTTTTGCTCAGTCGAACGTATTTGATCTATTGAACGTGTGCAAAACGTTTAATATTTGTGCTTTTTTGGTGTACAATAATTGTGCTTACGAGCTGACAAAATTACTATTAATTTTGTATTTAAGTGGTCATTAATTTGTTTTTCAGTGCCATTTTTGTTCTCAAGTCGAACAGGTTTCATTCATTGAAAGTGTTTACAATTTTATGCTTGTTGTAAGATATTATGGGGTAGATGCTATTAGGCTAAATGGCTGAATGAGCTGACAATATTACTTTTAATATTGTATTTAATTGGTGGTTAATCTGTTTTCTGTTATTTTATTAGGATTTTGGTGTGAGGGAAATATTAATCATTTTTTGGGTGCTGTTTTTGTTCAGTCGAACAGATTTGATCTATTGAACCTGTACGCAACGTTTAAAATTTCTGTTTTTTTTGGTGTACAATAATTGTGCTTACAAGCTGACAAAATTACTATTAATTCTGTATTTAATTAGTGGTTAGATTTCTGTGTTGTTTTAGGAGGATTTTGGCGTGAGGGAAATTTTAATCATGTCTTTCAGTGCCTCTTTTTTCTCAAGTCGAACAGATTTAATTTATTAAACGTATTCTCACAAAGTGTTACGTTTGTACTTTTTTGGTATGAGATATTTATGCTTTCATATGGTCATTGTTATTAGACCGTGTGACTGAACGAGTTCAGTAGCATTTTGGCGTGAGGGAAGTATTAATTGCGTTTCTGCATTTCGGCACCATATTTTTTTTCTCAAGTCGAACAAATTTCATTCATTGAAGGCACTTGCACAATTTTTATGCTTGTACTTATTGGTGTAAGATTTGTTTTAATTGCTAGGCTATATAGCTGAATGAGCTGACAATATTACTATTAATTTTATATTTAATTAGTGGTTAATTTGTTTTCCATGTAGTTTTAGCAGGATTTTGGCGTGAGGAAAACTTAAATCATGTTTTATGGTGTCTCTTTTCTCAAGGTGAACAGATTTGATTTATTGAACGTGTTCTCAAAGTGTAGTTACATTTTCTATTTTTTTGGTATAAGATATTTATGCATTGATATGGTCATTATTATTAGGCTGTATGACTGAACGAGCTGGCAGTATTACTATTAATTTTGTATTTAATTAGTAGTAATCTGTTTTCTGTGTTATTTTAGTAAGATTTTGGTGTGAGGGAAGTATTAACTGTATTTCAGATTTTTGACACCATATTTTTTCTCAAGTTAGATTTCATTGAAAGTGATCTCAATTTTTATGTTTGTACTTATTGGTGAAAGATATATATGTTTTATAATGTGGTAAATTGTCATTGGGGTGTATGTCTGAACAACATTACTGTTAATTTTGTATTTAATTGGTGGTTAATCTGTTTTTTCAGTGCCATTTTTGTTCTCGAGCAGATTTCATTCATTGAAAGTGTTCTCACAATTTTTATGCTTGTTGATGTAAGATATCATAATGTAGTAGATGCTATTAGGCTGTATGGCTGAATGAGCTGACATTAGTACTTTTAATGTTGTATTTAATTGGTGGTTAATCTGTTCTGTTATTTTAGTAGGATTTTGGTGTGAGGGAAATACTAATTTATTAATAACGTTTTCTCACAAAATTTATGTTTACTTTTTTGTTGTAAGATATTTATGCTTTAATGTAGTATTTGTTATTAGGCTGTAAGAGCTGACAATATTACTATTAATTTAGTATTTAAGTGGTCATTAATTTGTTTTTCAGTGCCATTTTTGTTCTCAAGTCGAACAGATTTCATTCATTGAAAGTGTTCACACAATTTTCATGCTTGTTGTTGCAAGATATTATTATGTGGTAGATGCTATTAGGCTGAGTGAGCTGACAATATTACTTTTAATTTTATATTTATTTGGTGGTTAATCTGTTTTCTGTTATGTTATTAGGATTTTGGTGTGAGGGAAATATTAATCGTATTTTTTGGTGCTGTTTTTTTTTTTGTTCAGTCGAACAGTTTTGATCTATTGAACGTGTACACAACCCTTAATATGTGTGTTTTTTTTTTGGTGTACAATTGTGCTTTATGATGTGACTTGTTATTAGGCTGTATGGCTAAATCCAAACTGACAGTGTCACTATTTATTTTCTATTTAATTACTAGTTTATCTGTTTTCTGTGTATTGGTGCAGGATTTTGGCGTAGGGAAAGTATTAATTTCTATTTTTCAGCTCCCTATTTTCTCTCAAATCGATCATATTTCATTTGTTGAAAGTGTTCTCTCAATTTTTTATGATTGTACTTATTGGGGTAAGAGATTATGTGGTAATAGCTATTGGGCTGTATGGCTGAACGAGCTGACAATATTACTAATAATTTTGTAAAGTTAATCTGTTTTATCATTGCCATTTGTCTTAAGTCGAAAGATTTCATTCATTGAAAGTGTTCTCACAATTTTTATGCTTGTACAAATTGGTGTAAGATATTATGATGTAGTAATTGCTATATGGCTGAAAGAGTTGACAATATTACTATTAATTTGTAATTAATTAATCTGTTTTCTGTATTATTTTTGCAGGATTTTAGCATTAAGTATTTATAGTGTTTGTCCGCACCATTTTTGTTTTCTCACAAAATGTTATGCTTGTACTTTTTTGTGTATTTATGCATTATGATGTGGTAATTGTTATTAGGCTGTAAGAGCTGACAATATTACTATTAATTTTGTATTTAAGTGGTCATTAATTTGTTATTTCAGTGCCATTTTTGTTCTCAGGTCGAACAGGTTTCATTCATTAAAAGTGTTCACAATTTTATGCTTGTTGTAAGATATGGGGTAGATGCTATTAGGCTAAATGACTGAATGAGCTGACAATATTACTTTTAATTTTATATTTTATTGGTGGTTAATCTTTTTTCTGTTATTTTAGGATTTTGGTGTGAGGCAAAGATTAATAGTTTTTTGGTGCTGTTTTTGTTCAGTCGAACAGATTTGATCTATTGAACCTGTACACAACGTTTAATATTTGTGTTTTTTTTTTGGTGTACAATAATTGTGCTTACGAGCTGACAATATTACTATTAATTCTGTATTTAATTAGTGGTTAGATTTCTGTGTTGTTTTAGCAGGATTTTGGCGTGAGGGAAATTTTAATCATGTCTTTCAGTGCCTCTTTTTTCTCAAGTCGAACAGATTTAATTTATTAAACGTATTCTCACAAAGTGTTACGTTTGTACTTTTTTGGTATGAGATATTTATGCTTTCATATGGTCATCGTTATTAGACCGTGTGACTGAACGAGCTCGGTAGCATTTTGGAGTGAGGGAAGTATTAATTGCGTTTCTGGTTTTCGGCACCATTTTTTTTTTCTCAAGTCGAACAGATTTCATTCATTGAAGGCACTTGCACAATTTTTATGCTTGTACTTATTGGTGTAAGATTTGTGTTAATTGCTAGGCTAAATAGCTGAATGAGCTGACAATATTACTATTAATTTTATATTTAATTAGTGGTTAATTTGTTTTCTATGTAGTTTTAGCAGGATTTTGGCGTGAGGGAAACTTAAATCATGTTTTATGGTGTCTCTTTTCTCAAGGTGAACAGATTTGATTTATTGAACGTGTTCTCAAAGTGTAGTTACATTTTCTATTTTTTTGGTATAAGATATTTATGCATTGATATGGTCATTATTATTAGGCTGTATGACTGAACGAGCTGGCAGTATTACTATTAATTTTGTATTTAATTAGTAGTAATCTGTTTTCTGTGTTATTTTAGTAAGATTTTGGTGTGAGGGAAGTATTAACTGTATTTCAGATTTTTGACACCATATTTTTTCTCAAGTTAGATTTCATTGAAAGTGATCTCAATTTTTATGTTTGTACTTATTGGTGAAAGATATATATGTTTTATAATGTGGTAAATTGTTATTGGGCTGTATGTCTGAACAACATTACTGTTAATTTTGTATTTAATTGGTGGTTAATCTGCTCGACTTGAGAACAAAAATGGCACTGAAAAAACAGATTTCATTCATGGAAAGTGTTCTCACAGTTTTTATGCTTGTTGATGTAAGATATCATAATGTAGTAGATGCTATTAGGCTGTATGGCTGAATGAGCTGACATTAGTACTTTTAATTTTGTATTTAATTGGTGGTTAATCTGTTCTGTTATTTTAGTAGGATTTTGGTGTGAGGGAAATACTAATTTATTAATAACGTTTTCTCACAAAATTTATGTTTACTTTTTTGTTGTAAGATATTTATGCTTTAATGTAGTATTTGTTATTAGGCTGTAAGAGCTGACAATATTACTATTAATTTAGTATTTAAGTGGTCATTAATTTGTTTTTCAGTGCCATTTTTGTTCTCAAGTCGAACAGGTTTCATTTATTGAAAATGTTCACAATTTTATGCTTGTTGTAAGATATGGGGTAGATGCTATTAGGCTAAATGACTGAATGAGCTGACAATATTACTTTTAATATTGTATTTATTTGGTGGTTAATCTGTTTTCTGTTATTTTATTAGGATTTTGGTGTGAGGCAAATATTAATAGTTTTTTTGGTGCTGTTTTTGTTCAGTCGAACAGATTTCATCTATTGAATGTGTACACAACGTTTAATATTTGTGTTTTTTTTGGTGTACAATAATTGTGCTTACGAGCTGACAAAATTACTATTAATTCTGTATTTAATTAGTGGTTAGATTTCTGGGTTGTTTTAGCAGGATTTTGGCATGAGGGAAATTTTAATCATGTCTTTCAGTGCCTCTTTTTTCTCAAGTTGAACAGATTTAATTTATTAAACGTGTTCTCACAAAGTGTTACGTTTGTACTTTTTTGGTATGAGATATTTATGCTTTCATATGGTTATTGTTATTAGACCGTGTGACTGAACGAGCTCAGTAGCATTTTGGCGTGAGGGAAGTATTAATTGTGTTTCTGTTCCACTTGAGAAAAAAATATAGTGCCGAAAACCAGATTTCATTCATTGAAGGCGTTTGCACAATTTTTATGCTTGTACTTATTGGGGTAAGAGATTATGTGGTAATAGCTGTTGGGCTGTATGGCTAAACGAGCTGACAATATTACTGTTAATTTTGTAAAGTTAATCTGTTTTATCATTGCCATTTGTGTTCTCAAGTCGAACAGATTTCATTCATTGAAAGTGTTCTCACAATTTTTATGCTGTGTAAGATATTATGATGTGGAAACCGCTATTAGGCAATGTGGCTGAACGAGTTGACAATATTACTATTTATTTTGTAATTAATTAATCTGTTTTCTGTGTTATATTAGCACTGTTGTGTAGGTGTTTAACACATCATTTGTCATTTTGTTTTTTTTATGCATTTGCATAGATCTACACAGTACATGTGGTATCTCCAGGGAAGAGGGGAGTTTTTATTTGGTAAAGGAAGTTGCATTACATTTTGTATAAATAGCTCATGGGAATCTCTAAAACAAATAAAAAATAAAATCAGTATTTATAAATCTGACCACATGAAATGTAAATGAGGAACTGTTGCTGTTTGTTCACCCAATCACATCATGCCTCGTCATTTTAAATTCATCGGCCATCCTCCTCACGCTCTTTTTGCGCTGTGGCTTAAGCCTGGTTTATACTTCTGCGTCAAATCATCGGCTTGACCCACGGCGCATGCAACGCGCGTATCTGTGCATTCATACTTCTACGCACTGTTTCTGTTGCTCTGCAACAACACTTCCAAGACGCTAATTGGCAGTGAGGTGTTTACGTTCCTCTGTGTAGAGTTTCTTCGCTGGTGTGTTGTTTTTTCTGAACGCTTCCTTCATGTACAAGTGGTTCAAACTCGCTCATTTTGAGGCAGGAACCGGCGGACGTTTATACTAAGAGATAAGATACAAGGTGACCATGAGTCCAAAAGCATTAACTGATGAGAATTATAATTTGAGTAAAAATTAATACCAGAAGATTCGAGTTCAAATGTAGCATTGATTCATTGAGGTTTTATATTAGCACATTCGTTCAGTGACAACTTGTGGCATGCTCCCTTTATTGTTTACCATGGTACTTTGAATATTCGGACTGAAATCGCATGTGAATACGACAAAATTAGCACCATTTATTTGACTTGTGTTATAGTAAGATGGTCTTTCGCTGCTATTATAATTTTACTGTTTTGAATCTGCAAATAGTGTTTTTGTGAAATTGTATTAAGGAGAAAGTCTGAATTGTGAATATAAAACCAACTTTACCTTGATAAACGATTCTTGATAAACCCTAACAGTATATGTGATTTTGGATGAACCGAATCATTTGCTTCAATTCTAAATGACTCACCAGTTCTGAACAAATCTTTTGGTAAAATGATTCAGTGAAGGAATCGTTAAGACTGGTGCTTTTAGTGTCATTTATTTATTTATGTTTTAATGTTTTCGCCTTCACACACAATCTTTTATAATGACCATAATTCTATGTATTTATGCTGATTTGTGACATTAATTATTTGTTGTTGTTGTTTTTTTCCCTACCAGAATCACAATGGAAACAGATGAAATCAGATGCCTCTGCAAATCAGCATTTTGGATATGAAAGCAAGTCTGTGTATTCGGAAAAGCATACTACTATACTATTCTTACTTATAGTGCTGCAGTATATGTTATGTATGGAAGTATGTGAATTTCCATATGCGTAAATGGAATGACATATGATATTTAATTTTTTCAGTGTGACAAATGAACCAGAATTAACAGTAGCCAGTGTTATTTCAGTTTCATTAAGATGCAATATGTTAATATAAATTGTTTTTGTTCGTTTAAAAAAAATATATATATATATATATATCTGCATTATTTCATTTGCAGTTTTCATCAGTTTTAATAACTCTTGTTTTCTATATCTAATCATTAGTTTTATTTGATGTTTTTTTTTTTATTTATTAAATGTAAAATAAAAACAATCTTTGAATGCTGACAAAAATAGCTTAAATTATTTAATTGTATGTTACACAATGGTTTTACTTTCGTAGTTTTATAGCATCTATATTGACACCTAATTTGAGCAGGTTACCAAAATGTAATATATTTTAAACACAAAAATTGGATGACAACTGAAAAATAAGCATATACAATTCTTTTTTTTTACATAACTAACTAATTTATTTGGGTCACACGAACACTAAATTCTAGTGCTGCACGATAATGGTATAGTAAAAAAAACAGACATTGCGATATTTGGTTTGTTTGCTATATTTATTTATTATGCATGATTCATTTTCCTCCAAAATTATCTCAATCAGAAACTATGGATTAAAACTGTCCAAACAGTTATAAGCTAATGTTGTAAAATTATATTCATATCGCTCTATATTTATTTATTTATTTATTTATTTATTTATAGTTACAAGTATAGATGAATATGCATAATAAAAATGAAATAAACCATGCAGGAATCTAACAGTATTCATGTACAGAAATTCAATAATTGTATGTAAAATAACACTTTATTGTCTTCATTGTATAAATAATTAAATACAATTATGAAGGCTTCAAACTTAATAACTTCCTGGTTTAAATTTGCTTGATGTCTTACACAGTCCCAGGTCTTAAAAATACATTCAAATAATAAACCTCTTTCACTGTTAGGGTTAAACTTTGCGATAACTCCATAAATTACATCCTCTGTTTTCTGGTTCATTATAATCCCAACTCAATTCAGATCCTGCAATGTTAGTATTGCAGAGTCGTACGCTTCAATATTCATGCAGAAACGATGTATTGTGCAGCCATAACTATATCACTATGTGAAAATCAATAAATGTTTGCATGATCGTATACATCGTAAACTGTACAGTATAGCCAGTATACTAGTATTCTGCTCTGAACACAGCCGATCATACAGTACCGACACAAGAAAACAAGATCAACCCACTCTCTCAGGTAAGTGTGTATTATCTTATTGTTCTTTAATGTTTATAAATGACCTTCTGGGTCTGCTGTGGAAGTGAATGTGCTCTTGTGTTTATCTGCTGTGTCTGATTGTGAGTAAACGGATGGAGCGTCTGCTGATTTCCACTAGTTTTCAGTGTTTGCAGCTTGTTTTTGTGTGGATTTTCTCTGGAGTCTGTGAATGACTCTACAACAATATCCATCTTTGCTGAGAAGCTTCCGCTGAAATTGATCACTTTAGCTGAAATCAACACTTAGAGCATTAAGAAACGGGCCTAAAGCTCACAACAACATAAACTTAACAATCTCTGA
Organism: Danio aesculapii; assembly: GCF_903798145.1. Lineage (NCBI taxonomy): Eukaryota > Metazoa > Chordata > Actinopteri > Cypriniformes > Danionidae > Danio > Danio aesculapii. The sequence goes on from NC_079442.1 coordinate 52,753,157, forward strand.
AGCAGAAACGCAGACTAACATTACAGTAACAAAAACACAATGAGCACATTTTCATCTCATAGGGAGTGAATTCTTCATATTAAGCTTATTTTAATTAACTAAATAAAAACAATCTATAAAAAAGGGCTTGCAGTGAAATAAAAGTTAGAACTGAAAAATATATTTTTTCTTAAAATGATAAAAAAATATGAATTTTAATATATTACAAAAATATTGTAAAAAAAAATCTTTACAATTATCTTTTAATTGAACATGATTTACTAAAATAACTACACATGAAGCTAAAAAAATAGATGGACATGTTTTTAATAATATTAATCAGGGCTCGAAATTAACCTGCTTGGTAGCACCGCTGCTCCTAACTTCAAAAATTTAGGCGCACCAGCCAAAATTTAGGCGCACCCACCAAAAATTATGAGCAGAGAATGGAGTTAACGATAATATCTTTGCTGTTCTCATGGGTGGTGTGTGATATTGCACAATGATATTTACATATAACTTATTATTTGCTTACGTCATCCTAATAGCATTAACAGTCTTCATAAGCTACGATTATTAGTTTAATCAAAGTGAATGCAGTTCGACTGGCATGACGACTAAATGAAAGATTAAATAGAACATCTCGTGCTTAAAATGTGTAGATGTGGCAAACACTGTTACCTGCAAACTCCATCCCTCAGGCTTTACAGTGAATAGTTTTAGTCTTTTTCATATCAGACTTAAAAAAAAAAGTGGTATTTATAAAATGTGGTAAACTTGATCTGTTTTTTTTTTGCCATGACATAGCAAAAGAAGCTGAAATGGCAATAATCTCAATTCTCTCTCTCTCTCTCTTCATATGGGGCTTTAAAGTATTTTATCCGCTCTTCGAAAAGTGTAAAATGGTGGATTAACATTCATCACATGATCTCTAATAAGATTAGTTAGCCATTATTTGTAACTTTAGGTGGTTTCTAAAACAAAATCTGTCAGTGTTGTTTTCATTCTCTCGTATCCAGACCTTTACATTTTCGCAGCTGCAGCTCCCTGTCACCTGAAAACTGAGTGATTGATGGCTGATATTAACCAATCCATACACGTTCTGTTCTAGAGCAGTGGGCCAATAAGTAGCGCTTGAAGGTGGCGCAGGCATTGCAGGATTTGTTTACTGCAGCAAGTTGAAATGCATCAATTCCCGAGCGCTGTGTTTGAGTTGTTTGGTGCACAGATGCATTCTGCTTGAATTTCTCCTAAATGCGCGCATGCAGGGAACATTTTACAGTGAAAACTGGTCGCACGGCAACAATTTTTTGCACTCGCGCAAATGCTCCAAATATATTCATTACATTACAGATATGCTCACCGAATACAAACCTAACAGATCACTCAGATCTTTAGAATCATATAAACTAGAAATTCCAAGAGTTTAAAGCAGGGTGAATTGGCTTTCAGCTACTAACAGCGCCCCCTACTGCTGGAATCAGCTTCCAGAAATGATCAGATGTGCTCCAACATTAGGCACCTTCATATCAAGACTGAAAACGCATCTGTTTAGCTGTGCTTTTACTGAATGAGCACTGTGCTACGTACAACAGATTGCACTGGTGTTTTTAATCATTTTTATTATGTTTTTTATTTTCTTATACTTGTCTTTTTTTATTCTTGTTTATGTGAAGCACTTTGAATTGCCACTGTGTATGAAATGTGCTATATAAATAAACTTACCTTACCTTGCCATGCATAGATAAAATTTCGGGTGCATATGTGACCAAAACTGTCGCAATTTCGAGCCCTGTTAATGATGATGTTAATAATGTTTTCACTCAAAAACAAAACTAAAATGTACGAATTAAACTTAAATAGTATTCCAATATGAAAACACTTTAATGGAGGAGGATGATGATGATAACTATAATATTATTATTATTATTATTATTATTATTATTAATAGAGATTCTCCGATCGATTGTCTTGGGGTAATTATACTACTTTATTATTAATAAGTATTATCATTAGGGATCCTCTGGTCGATTGGCCAAAGATCGGTATCGGTCGATAATCACATTTCATGGCTCGATCTGTACTTGCCAGTCTGGCCAATCTCAAATCAATCTAATCTAATCAATCAATCTAAACTAAAAGAGCAATTTTTCTCAGGAAAACTGCAGCACTTTATATATTTCTTTTAATCTCACATGCTGTCTAATAGCTTCGCTTTCTTTTGTGGTTTTTGTTTTATTTGACACTTGTGACTTGTGCCCGAATGCATTTTTCTATATTCAGACATAAGTTGTCAGAAATTGTTTTCATTTTTTAGTATTTTCTGCAGGAAATTGAAGAAAATCACCCAGCTGTCAGATCTTAAAAGGTTAGAAGGTCCGAAAACAGCCTCAAATCTGTCCGTCACATTCCTGCAGGTCTGACTTTTACATGCACGCTTAAAATGACCACTCCACAGCTTTAGAAACAGCAGCATTTGGGGCTGTTTGTGAACTTTACAGCCTTTTATTACAACACAAAAACACTGCAGGTGATAAAAGTTTACATGTGCTTGCTAGAACTCTGGGAGAGCATTATGAAACTTAGAAGTTAGTTTGATGAAATGAATTTGTTTATGACCACTGACCAGTTTCTGAAGTAGTTTTAGTATTGGGATTTAAAGGGGAAATGAAGCACTTAGTCAAGTTTACTTTTTGTACATTGGATTTCACTTTAATGAAAATAAATTAAACACAATCGATTATGTAACCATTTAGAAGAAAACAGCATGTAATACTATAGCTTTTAAGCCTAGGGCGCCGCCACCTTGAAATATCGATGTGTTTGACGTCACAGGGTTGGTTCCATTCCCTCAGCTGAACGGATGTAGTGGAAGTAAAGGACTGAAAACGGAGACTGGAAAGCTTAATTTAATCCAATGCGTGAAGATGTGGAGCTGGTGCAAATACAAGCAACAGACGTGTGTCTAATATAAAAATAAATGTATTTATTCTATTTGTATTTTTTCCCCTTTTGATTACCGATCATTTGATGCACTTCAGTCCACTCTCTGTCTGTGGTAGTAACCGACTGAACACAGAGACTGGACAGCCTTACCCAATGCATGAAGTTGTGGACGTGTTGGTTCATTCTCTCACACTGCTCCAGCTCTGCCTGACGAGGGGATTTACATTCAGACATATGCAAAGATTAAAATGATACATGACTTCAGGCTTTACTAAGTTAGTCTGTCTGGATTATGTCAAGACATATTCCTTTTTCTAGTCGATCAACTCGATCTCTGAACGTGTATGAAGGATGAAAAACCTGCCATGTGAAAAACCGCGCTGATCGTAATTTGGTTTGAACCCGAAAAGAGGCGAGGGGCTGTAGTAGTTAAAAGTGAAAGTACCTGCTCCATTACGTCAGTAGTGGACTTTGTTGAAACCATGGTTGAAATCCATACGGGCAGTCAGTAGGGATGGGTATCGTTAAGGTTTTAACGGTATTACTACTATTATCAATACCACTTATCGGTTCGGTACTTTAACAGTTCTCTTATCTGTACTTTTTATATTGTTTTTTTTTTTTTTTAATTAAAAAAACATTGAACAGAATTAACAACACTATTATTAAGTTTTTAATATAAAATAAAATGAACCAAATAATTGTAAAACAAATAAATGTTTTTTTTTTTTTCCTGTAAAAGACAATGGTTTAATGGTTTGAAGGAAAAGGACTCAGTTTTTAACCATTCTTCTGGAGAAAAATCAACATGTTTGCCTTATTGCCATGTTTGGTTTATTGTGCAGGGAGCTGTTGAAAATACCCTCTTTGAGTTACAAAATGCAGTTAAATGAGATGTTTATGATTTTTCATTAACGCATTCAATAAATGTTTTTAATAGAGTTTTGGAGCATCTTTCAATGTAAATAAACAGTTTTTTTATAATTTCTTAAGCATAGTTTATTATTAGTTTATATTTGTAAATACAGCTGATGTAAAAGCATTTTTAATCTTTAAGATTTATTAAAGCTACTGCAGAAAAAATACTGTTTTCAATGAAACTGAATGTGTTTAATTAATATTATACTAGTTTTGGTGATTGACTGCTGGCGTAATGATGTGCATGATGTAACGTTACCGTAGGCAGTCAAAAACCTTTCATTTCTCTTTCTGCAGTTAATGACCAGATTGCTTGTGTTTCCGCTTATACAAGAAAACAACTGGTTGCATTTGTTGCAACGGACATTGTTGCTGTCCACCTAATACAACCCTTTAGTTCACTCCACAAGCTTACGAGCTGTGTGTGTCCTTGTCGCGGGCTATGTGTGTACGCTTAGCACGAGCCTCCGCTAAGTGCGCGCACACAGCAGAGAACTGAAGGCTTTTATACTTAATGTGCTCGCTGGAAACACGAGCATTTCCAGTGTTGGGCAAGCTACTTGAAAAATGTAGTAAGCTAAGCTATTAGCTACTCTACTTAAAATGTAGCCTAACTACACAAAAAGCTACACCCTGGGAAATGAAGCAAGCTTAGCTAAAAGCTACATGGCAAAAGAAGTTTAACTACATCTAAGCTATTATACAATTTTCATTTTTAAATCGAAGCAACTTAAATCCAAATTAATCATATCTTAGTGATCAATAAAACTGTCAATGAAACATTTGAGGCATAGTTCAGTTATTTACAGTAAATAATATGCTGTACTAAACAAAAACAAATTGTAGTATATAACAGCTAAAACAAAAAATCCAATAAAACCAGGTGTTATATGTTTAAAATACTATGGTAATTTATTTAAAGTATTTTTTGAGCTCAGCATTTTAACATTTACTTCTCGAGGTATGGTCACGAGGAATCCTGCTTCGGAAATAACTCCTCTCCCTCAGTCATCTTTCCATCAAACAGGTTTCGGTTGGCGACGTCGCCAACCAGAGGTGGCAGTAACGCACCAAAAACTTTGTTGTTGAACACCGTAAAACAGGAAGAAGAAGAAATCGTCATGCAACGGTAGTTAAGCTAGTAGCCTTACACAAGTATTTCTCATGTGAGATTAATATCAAATATCACAGATTAGAAAAGGTTGGTTGGGTAAATTATGCTACTCCAAGTAATTTTTGTTCTTACTTGTTTAAACAATAATTCTCCAGTACCAATAGCAGAACCATTAACGCCAGAGCTTATCGATACTTCGGTCTTTTATAATGTAGCACCAATACCAATTCGGTACTGAGATTCGGTACCCATCCTTATAGCAGTCAGGCAATTTAATACAGAGTATGGACCAAAGCACATCAAACTGATCAGTAAAGGGAAATAAACATAGAATAAATATATATTTTTTATTAGACGCACATCTGATGCTTGTGTTTGCAGCAGCTCCACACCCACAACGTCTCGCATTGGGTAAAATTAGGCTTTACAGTCTCCGTGTTCAGTTCTTTACTTCCACTGTATCTGTTCAACTGAGGGAACGAAACCAACCAAGAGACAGTGATATTCCACAATGGTGGCGCCCTAGCTTTAAAAGCTATAGTAAAACATGCCGTTTTCTGCTAAATGGTTACATCAATAGAGTTTATATAAATGTCCATTATGTGGAAATCAATTTACAAAATAATGTCAACTTGACTGAGTGCTTCACTTTCCCTTTAAAGTTAGCATGAATTTAAAAAAAAATTACAATATTTGCCTACATTACCCATGATTCTGTGCAACATTCCACCAATCAAAGAGTTGCAACAAGACATCTTAAGCTCCACCCACTCCCATTATGCACCAATAATAAGATTCTGCTCTCAGAATTCTGAAATATTCATTTGCATATTTTACTATAGACTTGATGTACATTACTTATGCAAATACATTTTAATTAAACTGCATTATTAGCAATGCGTCATGGGATTGTAGTTCTCTCCCTCATTAAAGTCTTTACAGCCTTGTATCTTAATGTTTTAATCTGATTTTCATGTACTTCTGTGCTTCAAATCAAAGTTTATAATGTTGTGATTCTCCTTGTTGTTGGTTGCTTTGGTTTATGGCTTATAAACATTATTAAACGTTTTAAAATCCCTGTGCGGGAAAGACTTCCGGAAGCAGTGCTGCTGAAAAAGCGGACGGGCACTAATGCACTCCTATAAAAGTTTACAAGTTATCGTTAAAAATCAGCTTCCCTATGGAGAAAACGAATGGAGTTTTTAACGACTCCATTACTGTTGTTTCTTCAGAAAATGCGAAGATCTGGTTTATAGTGTTTACAGTCAGAGATGTGCTACTGTAATAAACAACAGTATATAACAGACACACACACACTGCAAAAAAAAACACACTTTTCTTTTGTCTTTCTAGTCCAAATATCAAAATTAAATAAATCAAGAAGCATATATTGTTTTGTATTGAGAAATTCATTCATTTCTTTTTCTTTTCGGCTTAGTCCCTTTATTAATCAAGAGTTCGCCACATCGGAATTCAATTCAATACACCTTTATTTGTATAGCGCTCTTACAATGTAGATTATGTCAAAGCAGCTTTACATAGAAAATCATAGTAAATGTAAAGGGTGTTGTTCAATTTTCAGAGTTTAAGTTCAGTTTAGCTCAGTTCAGTGTGGTTTATAATCACTACTGAGAGTCCAAACAATGAAGAGCAAATCCAACCATGCGCAGCTCTACAGATCCCGAACCATGCAAGCCAGTGGCGACAGCGGAGAGGGAAAAAAACTTCACCAATAGGCGAAAGTGAAGAATTAAAAAACCTAGAGAGAACCAGGCTCAGTTGGGCATGACTATTTCTCCACTGGCCAAATGTTTTGTGCAGAGCTGCAGTCCAAGTGCCGGAGGCTGGAAGCTGGACTTCAGCGAAGACTCGTCTGTCCCTGGAGCATCACAGGAATCAGTCTCATGTTCTCCACTCCTCCATGACCACCACAGCAGCTGCTCAGGATTCGGCGTGGTCCAGAATTATGGAAACCTTGGGATCATCTCGTCACTGCTCTTGGATCGAATCAGTGACTCTGCATAGTCTGAGGGCCTCGGGAAGAGTATCCCCAGGTGGAAATGGAGAATAAAGAGATTAATTAGCGTAGCTGCTGTTCATAGTGTATATAAACAAGATGCAGAAACCTGCGTGGAGCACATTCATACATCATACTGCTATGTGATGCACTGAGTGTATGCTTTACTAAAAAGATTTTTAAAAGGTATTTAATCTAGTTTTGAACTGTAAGAGTGTGTCTGAGCCTTGGAAATTATTAGGAAGGCTATTCCAGAGTTTAGGAGCTATAAATGAGAAGGCTCAACCTCCTTTACTCGACTTTGCTATTCTAGGTACTACCAGAAGCCCTAAGTTTTGAGACCTTAAAGAGCGAGTTGGAGTGTAGCGAGACAGAAGGTTGGTTAGATAAACAGGAGCTCGATTATTTAAAGCTTTATATGTAAGAAGCAATATTTTAAATTCAATATGAAACCCAACAGGCAGCCAGTGTAAGGAGGATAAAATTGGGGTGATGTGATCAAATTTTCTAGACCTGGTAAGAACTCTGGCAGCTGTATCTTGTACTAGTTTTGTAGTAGGAATGATCTGCCAACTATTCCAGCATATGTTTTACGCAGCAGATGCCCTTCCAGCCACAACCCAACACTGGGAAAAACCCTTGCATTCACACACGTACACTATGGCCAATTTAGCTTATTCAATTCCCCTATAGTGCATGTGTTTGGACTGTGGGGAGCACCCGGAGGAAACCCACAGCAACATGGGGAGAACATTGCACTATTTCATCGCACTTCATTGCACTGATTCATTTTGAATTGTACATACTCACTGTACACATACATTTGTAATTATATTCATATCTGCACACCTCTGATTATAAATAGCAATCTGTACATATATTCATCTATTGTAAATTTCTGTTCATAGCTAATACAATCTGTAGATAATGTACATACATCCATCTGCAAAGATCACCAATAGTTTTTTTATAACTGCACTTTATATCTGTATCCTGCACTTGCTGCTATTGCACTCCTGGTTAGGCCTAAACTGCATGTCGTTGCATTGTACTTGTGTAATGAAAATAAAGTTGAATCTAATCTAATCCAGCATGCATACACCACACAGAAATGCCAGCCGGAACTAGAACCTTGCTGCAAGGCGATCGTGCTACCCACTGTGCCACCGCGATGCCTGTATTGAGAAATATTAATTAATAGTAATTTAGCTATGTAGTTAATTCTGAGCAGTTCTTTGATTTGTCCTTTGTCCTGGTCAAATACATAATTAGAAATAAAATAATAATCAGCCAGTGGGGGTAAGCAAAATAATCATACAAATTAAAAACAACATTATTTTACTTACTCCATTGGCTGATTACTTAACTTGTTTTAGGGAAAAACACACTTTATTTTGACTTATTATTTCAGAAAATAATATAAATAATAAATATCTTATCTAGAAATACGATTTAAAAATAATTATTTAATTATCTTTCTCATTTTATCTCTTTTTTTTTTTAATTGCCTTAAAGATTATTTTATAATTTTAGTTTTCCCTCATTAAATCTGCACTTTCAGATTCTTAATAATGAAAATGTTGTTTATTTGTCTAGAGAATGCTTCTTTATTTTAAATATTTTATAATTTGTTAATCTTTCTCCCATTTTCTCTCTTTATTAAATTATTTTTTTTAAGTAAAATAAATAAATACATAAAAATAAATATAAAAATATATAGATGCATTAATTAAACTGTCATTGCCATTTTTAATAGGATTGTAGTGATTTTCCCCTCATCAATTTAGTATTTTTTTTCACATTCTTGAAAATTATTTATCTATAGATTTATCATTCACTCTTTATTAAATTAAGTTTAATTTAATAAAAATGAAATATAAATAAATATATCTTCAACTTACTCCCATATTATTTTTGTTATTTCTTATGTAAATTTATTTTTAGTTCATCCCTTTTCCGAACTCAGTTTAGAAATGTTCGTTTCATACCCATAAAAATCTCACACCAGCACCTCACATAATAAATGTACACTGTAAACCCCAACAGTCAACGTTATCAAATCAAATGAGTGTAGTTAACTCAAAATTGACTGAAAGTTAATTCTACTCATTTGAAAAGAGTTTTCAACTCAGTGTTGAAGGTAATGAGATAATTAAATCCCTCATTACTTCAACTTAACGTTCACAGTACTCAGATTATTGTTATTATTATTTTAACTTGAGTGGTTTGTAGCAATCGGTTTCTTCAAATGGTTTGAGTTGCCTTAACTTATTGGGTTTTACAGTCCTCGGTTTGAGTTCTCTTCATTAATTGGGTTTACTGTGCTCAAATTGCTTCGTTTACTCAAATGGATTAAGTTCACAGTACTCATTAGGATTAGTTTTTGAACTTAAATGGTTTGTTGCAGTCGGTTTCTTCAAATGATTTGAGTTACCTTAACTTTTGGGTTTTACAGGGTATATTTAGTCTTATTTGTGCTTTTTTTAATTTGTTTTCTTTTGTTTATTGCTGTATGCATAACCATCTACAGGTTTTTCCTTCTCTTTTCCTGTGCCCTACATTGACTTGATCGAAAAGCAACATAAAATAAAATAAATAAATAAATAATAAAAATACTAAAAATAGTTATTCTAAAGTTATTTTGTTCTAAAGATTGTTGTTGGTTAGAGTTGTATTGATTTTCATAAGAATGTTGGATTGATTTTACCAGACATATAATAAAATGGTAATATTGTGACATGTAGTTTATTTTTCTTAAAGATATTGGGCTCGAAACAAGACAAACTTTAAGAAAAAGCATATTGTAGTGCAGTGGGATGTAAAGTCAGATTGATGTTGTTCAGGTGTTTTTTGTTCTTGGTGTTGCTCTGAGATGCAGAAACAGGTGTGATGAGAACAGACACGCGTCACACTGCATTTCAGCCCACAGAAACGTGTCATCAGCACATTATTATTAAACACGTTCGCCATCAGTCACAGGAAGAGCAGAACTCACACTTCCTGTGGCTGAACACACACACACAGCTGCCCGGTCGACCACACACAGAGACATGAACACTGGGGATTTTCTGAATGCTGGAAGTGTGTGTTTGTTGAGATAATATTGGCCTCTGAGTGTGTGTGTGTGTGTGTGTGTGTGTGTTTGAGAGTAAGAGAGAGGTTTGCGTTTTCAGCAATGTGCCGTTAGGAGGCAGAACAGAACAGCAGATGAGATTTAAGCTGTAAAACACACATACACAGAGTGCTTATCTCTTTATTTTTATTTACATCTGATATCGATAGAGAGATGGATAAATATTGAATATTTCAATATAGAGATATAAAATATATATATATATATAGTGTGACTAACTCCTTCATATAAATCTTTTATTATGATTTTTATTTGTATGGATTGTCTGAAAAATAGAAATGAAATATAGCACTATTATATATTAAATATTTTAATATAGAGATATAAAAATATGTAATGTGACTAACTGCAAATTATAAAATATATATTTTATGATCATTTTTTTGTAGATTTATTATTTTTTATATAATTAAGATCTTTCAAGTTATTGGATGTGTAGGTAAATACACTGTAAAAAGTCTATGATCAGTTAGTCCTGACTGCATATGTTTTTAGATCATTGTAACTTATTAAACTAAGTTAATCATGTTCCAACCTAAGTTTATAAGTTATGCCAGTTGTTTTAAGTCAGTTTAACATAAATAAGTTCAATGGATTCATAAGGTAATTTGATTCAGCTTAGATTTAAGGCAATCAGGATTTTTTTTACAGTGTAGAAATGAAAAATTACACTATTATATAAATAAAATAACATAGTGTGATTTTAAATCTTATTTATTTATTTAATTTAATATTTAGTAAGAAATAATTCATACAATTATATTCAACATAGAAATATAAATAATAATAGCATCATTGTATGTTATTAAATACATTTCTAGCATTTTAAATTCACACATATAATAGTATAGATATATTCTAAATAATATTATAATGCATTATGCAGCAAACACTGTTCTAATATAAGACATAAAACTTTTTTTTTCTTTTTCTTGTCAACTCATGGATTTATTTGATCAAATAAAATGTTAAAATAATAATATTGAGAATTATTACAATTCCCAATAGCAGTCTTTTATTTGGATATATTAACTTTGAACATTACTCCTGTTATTAGTATGCTGGTTTGATTAGTCTGCTGACATGATGATAATTTCTGATCATTATTATTGATTTTGAAAACTGTTGTGCTGCTTTTTTTTTGGAGATTCTGAGATGACAGTTTAAAAGAGCAGCATTTATTCAATATAGAATATACGGTTACATTTATAATTGTCTTTTGATCAATTTAATGCATCCTTGCTGAATGAATTATTCATTTATTTAAAACAAAAACACTTCTGAATGTCGTTCCATGAAGTTATGCCCTATTGTATAAAATCTATTGTTCATGAACAGTTTCCATATTTAGTGATTCACAAGTGTTTTCGGATTGTTTACAGTTGTGAATTATGTCATGTTGGTTTTTGTTTATTTATTTATTTATTTTACCAGGAATTTTTCCATTTGAGATATGCATCTCTTCTACTAGGTGGTCCTGCTCAAAATACTAGCACAAAAAGTTTCAGATACAAAATTAGACACACAAAATATCACGTATTAAAATTTACACACAACATTCACATGATTTTTCAAGACATCAAAAGATTTGTAAAAAAATATTTAGAGATGAATTGTTTCTAACAGGATCACACTCTGCATTTCATTCTATAATGTAGGACAAAAGGAAGAAATACGCTGTTTACCAAGCTCTGTACATACTCTAGGAACGGTTAAATGTAATTATAAGAATTTCATGTACTATAACAAGTATAATATGATAAGAGGTTACAAATATAAGATGGCAATTTACAGAAAAAAGTGTTGCATGCAGAACTGTTGCAAACAATTTATTTGTGTTGAATTTAAACAAATGAAATTTAATAATGTTTAACTTAATTTGTTTGTTTAAATTCAGCCCAAATAAATTGTTTACAACCACTTAACGTAATAAAATTGAGTAAATCCAAGGAATCCTCTTCATATAATTTTTTCTCAGTGTAATACCCTAGCGGTAAATAAAAGCATATGCATTTTTCTCCCTTGGCGTAGGGAAAACCAACCAACCATTTTGTACAAAGTAAAATTATGAGTACGTGAAGATGCATTCGTCACTAATCTTATAGCAGCATGATATTTACTGTCTAACTTTTTTAATAACAACAGGTTAGCATGCATATAAACTACATGTCCATAATCTATCACTGAAAGGAAACAGCTTTGGATGATTCTTTATCTTGCTTTGAAAGGAAGACACTTAACATGAAAAATAAAACCCAATTTAGGTCTGAGCTTCAAGAGATTTTCAATATGAATATTAAAAGTCAATCGTTCATCAAGTCATATGGCCAAGTATTTATAACGATTTAATCTGTCAATACAGTCCCCCTCCAGGGTTAGGATAGCTGAAACCTTCATTTTTGTACGACTGCGATTTTAAAACCATATAATATTCAGCAGTGAAAGTTTCAGTAACCGAAAGGAGTTTTGTAACCTCTCTATGGCTGGATTTATTGATCGCTGTTGGCTTTTGATGTTGAAAATTCACCTCTACAGTTTAACAAAGTGACTTTTATTGACATTTTAGTAGTTTGACATAATATAATGTATAAGAAATAATAATATCTAGAGAAATAAGTCTGTAAAATAACAGAAAATGTACTGGAGGTTTATTACAAGGTTTTTGTAGTGTAATATACAACACCAATCCAAACAATATAGCACTACAAATGATTAAACATGTTCATAACATTCATTTTTAAAACCCTTTCAGTATTAAAATTTGTTACAAGAAAGATCAACATCCCATAATGCAACTCAAGACATAAATAAATAAGGAAAAAAATTAAAAACTGCTAATTTACAGTATAATTTATTGTGTTGTTTTTGTAATCGCTCGGTCTTTAGCGACGCATGTCTGGCTTCTGCTCTTCTGTTTGTTTGTTGTTGTTCTTATTCATATTTAGAAGTGTCTGCATCAGCATTATGAGCAGCTGACGGCCCACCAGTGGCTTTTCTTTGCATATGCAAAATAAAGCAATAAAAAGCACAAATTAGCTTGATGAAAACGGTGCGGTACAAAAGTCAGCATTTGTTTAACGCAGTGCACTTTTATGCTGTGAAGGACAAATATTTGCAGTGCGGTTATTTAAACACAGTTATGACTCTGAGATGTGATGAAAGCAGAGCACATGAGCTTTAATCCAAAAGAAAACATGAAACACAAGATTACACGCTGAAGGTTTAAAGGGCGTTTGGTGTGATGTTTAACAGCGGCTGAATGTCTTTTCCCTTTTGGAGTTACGAATGAATGAAATCAATGATGAGGCCAAAGGAAAACATGTGTAGCTATGCTTGTAATTCTGCTCATGACTCCAGTTAATCATTAGCATGAGTGATTAAATGATGTGCCAAAACATTGGTGGTGATGAAGAGAATTTCTGATTGTGGTTTTGAGCATGTTGGAGACAAAATTTGTGTAATGTAGAATTATTTTAAGGTATAAACCAGTCTTTCTAGCTTCAAATTCAGGTAAAGCATTTTTAAGCATGGTTTTGTATAATTTGTTATTTTTTGTGCATGTGTATAGTTTTCTTTTCTTGAATATGCGTGTTTTAAAAATGCTGCGTTATTTAAACCCAAACTGAGTAAAATATGGTCTAACCTAGTGTTTCCCAACCCTGTTCCTGAAGGCACACCAACAGTACATATTTTGGATGTCTCCCTTATCTGAACCATTCATTTCAGGTTTTCAAGTCTCTTCTAATGTTCTGATGAGCTGATTCAGGTGTATTTGATTAGGGAGAGATTGAAAATGTGTACTGTTGGTGTGCCTTCAGGAACAGGGTTGGGAAACACTGGTCTAACCCAAACATTGGTTTAAATTTGGTCCTATTAAATTATATATATAAAAAAAAATGAACCCAGCAGATGGATTAGTCTGCGTTACACCCAGAATTGGGTTTAAATAACCCAGAATTTGATCATGCATATTCAAGAAAAACCTATACTTGCACAAAAATAAATATAAAATTACACACAACCATGCTTAAAAGACTGGTTTACAAAATAAATGTACATAACACCAATGATGTAAAATAATTTTAAAGCATAAACCAGTTTTCTTCAAATTCATTAAGCCTTTTTTTAATGATTGTGTATAATTTAAGTTATTGTTTGTGCAAGCAAAAGTTTTTTTTCTTGAATATGCATGCTCTAATATTATTGTTATTTAAACCCAGTCCTGGGTGTAACACAGACTAATCCATCTGCTGGGTTAATTTATATATTTAATTTAATTTAATTTAATAGGACCAAATTTAAAGGGCACATAGGTTACCCCTTTTTTCATATTTAACATAAGTCTTTTGTGTCCCCAGAATGTGTCTGTAAAGTTTCAGCTCAAAACACCCATCAGATTATTTGTTATAGCAGTTTGAAGTGTCTATATTATAGCTGGAAAAAAGGTTTTGCTGTTTTTTTGCACTGGGCCTTTAAGGCTAGTCCTCCCCGCCCACTGTGCTTGTCAGCAATTGCCGCCCTCGGCTGCCTCAGGAAGCAGATCTCACGTAACGTGTGTGAGAAATACTACAGCAAGAACTTTAACAATCAGTA
>NC_079442.1:52772856-52785356 GCF_903798145.1 Danio aesculapii
AGAGAAGTTTAGTTGGTCATCAATCGTTACTCCAAGGCTTTTTACCATTTTGGATGCAGTAATGGTTGCCCCATCCATCTGGATTGAAAAGTTATGGTGAAGAGTCGGGTTGGCAGAAACTTCAAGCATTTCCGTTTGGCTATTTGGCATTTGGCTATTTCACCAAAAATAGCCAAACCCTTTCCAAGTTGTTTTTGTTGGCTTGTATTCTTCTGGTGATTTGAATCATATTTAGGTACAAAAATGGAATAATCAAGGGTAAAAAAAAAACAACAATAATAATTTAATTCATTTTCTTTTCGACTTATTCCCTTTATTAATCAGGGGTTGCCACAGCGGAATGAACCACCGTCTTATCCAGCATATGTCTTACGCTGCGGACGATGTTCTTGCTGTGAGGCGATCATGCTACCCACTATGCCACCATGATGCCTAATAATAATAATAATAATAATAATAATAATAATAATAATAATAATAATAATAATAATAATAATAATAATCTTTGTTAAATCTACAGATGTTATCATCATTTTATCATATCCTAATGCTTTACACTTTCTTGAAGTGCTCATACAGTCACAGGCCTTAAAAACACATACACATGATGACATATTTTATTTTGGTTAAAGTCTTTTAGTCTTAGTTTGTGTTGACTAAAATAGTCAACCCATGTTTAGGTACGAAAATTGAACAATCAAGTGTAAACTTAATCTTCATTATATAAATTTAATGCAATTAATCTTTGTTAAATCTATAAATGTTATCATTTTTGGTGTCTGAGTCTCTCTCACTTTTGTGAAATGCTCATACAGTCACAGGCCTTAAACAAATATATAATAAATAACAGCGATTAATCCTACAGTAATAACTGGCACACAACTGGAGTGGTGCTAAGATAATTTAAGAAATATTTTGCATGAATATTATTATGAATATATGAACGAATTTATTATTAGAATGAAATTCTATAAATAATTCAATAGAATACAAAAAAAAGACGTTTTATAGAATTATCTGTTGTGTGTTGTCTTAGACCCGACTCATGGCCGAGAATCAGGTTTATTAAGTCTTACCTCCCTGACTCATCATCCCTCCTTTTTGCTTTATACAAAAAAATCTTTCAGGAGCCATGCCCAGTCTAAATAAGATCACCATCAAATTATTTAAACTATTTAAAAATTAACATTTTATTTATTTATATATATATATATATATATATATATATATATATATATATATATATATATATATATATATATATATATATATATACACATCAACTTTTTGTTGACTTGCAAAACTCACTGCGTGCCGACACCTCCGTATAAAAGACTGTTACGTTGGTTTCACAACGCACGAGCGCCGCAGCTATTTTTCCGGCATTTATGTTCACAACTTAAACCGGGAGTAGAGCAGCCTGTCAGCTTCAAGCAGGGGCGATGCATAAGGTGTGCGGGAATGTTTTTTTTCTGCGCCCATGCTCAGTTTGCTTTTTGATTAAACATTGGTACCACCAGCGTTGATACAGTTGCATATAGAGAAAAATGACTTTGTTCAGAGATGACCACTTTTAATAAATACACTTGCATATAAAGTAAATCGCATCTCAAAGCATTTACTGGGGCACTGGTGAATGTTTTTTTTTTTTTTTACTGGGGCACGTGCCCCAGTAAATGGGTCAAGCGACGCCCCTGCTTGTTGTTGTTGTTGTTGTTGTTGTTGTTGTTGTTGTTGTTGTTGTTGTTGTTGTTATTATTATTATTAATATTATTATTATTAATTTAATGATGTTAATTTATTACATACTTTACTACATCTCTAAAATGCTTTGGTAATACTGTAAATGTCATGCCAATAAAGCAACTTTAGAGAAAGAGAGAGAGAGAGAGCAGCCTTTACCTGTGCGCATGGCTCCTAAATAGCATAAAAGAGAAATAGTGGATTTCTTGGTAACACTTTATAATAACTACACACTATAAATCATTTACTAAGCATTAGCATCTAGTGAATTCATTATCTGTTAAGCATTTACTCTACATTAATAAACGTTAGTAAGCAGTTTATAACTGCAGCTACAAATGCTGTGTTCTTGACTTATAAGCACCTATATGCTGTGCTTAATAATTGTGTTTTCATACTTAGTTAATGATTTATTTTTCATTACTAAATTAAGTATTGCATTATTTACAAACCATTTTTATTTAAGAGTAGTTGAGGGTTTTTAGGATCATTCAGAATGAGTTAGTAAATGATTAATAAACTATTAAAATCAACATTTATATGTCTTATTATTCAGGCATATACTAATAGTTAACTAATATGTTAATAAATGCTTTATTAACTCAACTTCATCTAGTTGTGTGAGCTAATCTAAAGTGAGGACTATTTATGCTTTATAAATCCCTTATAAATGACAAATAAAGGCTCAGAATCAAATGAACAATAATCTTTGCAATCTTTTCTAAAAAATAAAATTACTGTAAAGTTCAAACATTGCTGAATAACAGGAGTGTCAAAATATGACATAAAACTGGATAAAACAACAGAATAATTTAACCATATAATAAGATGCAATGTTTAAACTCTACAGTTATTTTACTTTAGATAAGGTTGCAAAGATTTATTTCTCATTTGAAGTACAGTTTTATTTGTTTATCTTTAAATGAAAAGGAATGAATAATGTCATTTTTCCTGTTTAGAATTTAACTGAGCCTTTATTTGTCATTTATAAGGGATTTATAAAGCATAAATAGTCCTCACTTTAGATTAGGTCACAAAACTGCATGAAGTTGAGTTAATAAAGCATTTATTAACATATTAGTTAACTATTAGTATATATGCCTGAATAATAAGACATATAAACGTTGATTTCAATAGTTTATTAATCATTTACTAACTCATTCTGAATGATCCTAAAACCCTCAACTACTTTAAATACAAATGGTTTGTAAATAATGCGATACTTAATTTAGTAATGAAAAATAAATCATTAACTAAGTATGAAAACACAATTATTAAGCACAGCATATAGGTGCTTATAAGTCAAGAACACAGCATTTGTAGCTGCAGTTATAAACTGCTTACTAACGCTTATTAATGTAGAGTTAATGCTTAACAGATAATGAATTCACTATTTGCTAATGCTTAATAAATGATTTATAGTGTGTAGTTATTATAAACTGTTACCGATTTCTTTTATTTCAACAACCTTTTTTTAAATAACTTTAACCCATTGAAAAGAAAAGTTGTATAACAGTGTCATAATAAATACAAATACAGTTAAAAAATCACATTTTTGTTTGTCACATGTGATTGACCATTTATGTGCTGTAGGTAAAAGGTGCGTTTCAATCCAGCTACCACCGCAAGTATATTTCAAACCTGCAGGAAGCACTGATGCCTTATTAAATGTTGATTAATAACTGCTTTCATGCTAGTAAATACCTAAAAAACATCAACTAATTAACCATTATTTTAAGTGTTGCTTAATCATCATCCAACAAATCAAATAAATATGTCAAGTTAAACATTTCCTCAATGCATTGAACGAGTTTTTACATCGATCTTACTGTCTGATGATGAATGCGTGAACTTGAGTTTGTAGAAAAGTAAAAATTTTCAATAAGTTTTGGATGTTGTTCCTGACCTTGTTTGTGTTTTGGATGGTTTTTCTTCGTCGTCTTCTCTAATGTGATTTGCTAAACTTCACAATGCATCCCGGAGAGTTTATTGTTATGAGCAATTAGAGAGAGAAAAAATACAGCACAAAGATGGAGAGGCAAAATGTAATATTTTTTATATCCAGACATTGATAAACAAAAGGACATTGTTTTCATCCTGCGGGGAGAGCGAAAACAAAGCATTGCATTTAACAAGGCTGCAATTTGGAAGCAGAATTCTGGAAGATTGTAAAGAGCTGTTGTGTCAGATATTGTCTGCGTATCTGAACAAAACACATCATGGAGTCTGAAATCCCCAGGCTTTTATTTTGCGATTGACAGGCTGTCTTGGCGTGTTTGGCAGCGCTGCTCTATTGTCTTTGCTGGCTGAACTGGGCGAAGAGATGCTCCAGCCGTTTTCCCAATACACCTTTGCATTAGATGACAATAGACAAATGCAGATATTCAATATATCGGGATGTTGAACACGCACAACATTGATATCATGGGTGCTTCAAAATACATGCGATAATAATAAAATACTTGCTGCTGGAATCAGCTTCCAGAAATGATCAGATGTGCTCCAACAGTATTCAAATTAAGACTGAAAACACATCTGTTTAGCTGTGCCTTTACTGAATGAGTACTGACAGATCGCTCTTCTTTTTCATTCTTTTATAACACATTTTATCTGTTTTTATGCTTTTTTTTATTATTAATTAATTTTTTACCATTTTATTATTTGTTTTTATTTCTCTTATACTTGTTTCTTTTATTCCTGTTTGTGTAAAGCACTTTCAATTGTCGCTGTGTATGAAATGTGCTATTTAAATAAACTTGCCAAAAAATAATTAAATCTTTTAAAGTACTTAAGAATATTTGCATTGCATTTGAAGTGTTTAATTAGTTAATTATCTTGATGGTTGTAATTGGGACTGAACAATATATCATTTGAGCGTCGATATCATAAGGTGTGTATAGATTACTTATCATTTTCCTTTTACACCTTTGCATTAATTGACAATAGACAAATACAGATATTCAATAATTCAATATCATGATAATGGACATGCACAATATTGTTATCATGGGCAGTTTTGAAAGATTAATTAATTATTGCATGTATTTTGGAGTATTTTGAATATTTGCATTGCATTTCAAGTGTTTAATTGGTTAATTATCTTGATGGTTGTAATTGGGGCTGAACAATATATCATTTGAGCGTTGATATCATAAGGTGTGTATTTGTAATAGTCAAATAGCAGGATTAGATTACTTGTCATTTATAATTTTCCTGTTACACCTTTGCATTAATTGACAATAGACAACTGTAGATATTCAATAATTTAATATCATGATAATGGACATCACAATATTGTTATCATGGGCAGTTTTAAAAGATTAATTAATTATTGCATGTATTTTGGAGTATTTTGAATATTTGCATTGCATTTCAAGTGTTTAATTAGTTATTTATCTTGATGGTTGTAATTGGGACTGAACAATATATCATTTGAGCGTCGATATCATAAGGTGTGTATTTGTAATAGTTATATAGCAGGATTAGATTACTTATCATTTTCCTGTTACACCTTTGCATTAATTGACAATAGACAAATGCAGATATTCAATATCATGATAATGGACATCACAATATTGTTATCATGGGCAGTTTTGAAAGATTAAATAATTATTGCATGTATTATGGAGTATTTTGAATATTTGCATTGCATTTCAAGTGTTTAATTAGTTAATTATCTTGATGGTTGTAATTGGGGCTGAACAATATATCATTTGAGCGTTAATATCATAAGGTGTGTATTTGTAATAGTCAAATAGCAGGATTAGATTACTTATCATTTTCCTGTTACACCTTTGCATTAATTGACAATAGACAAATGCAGTATTTTGAATATTTGCATTGCATTTGAAGTGTTTAATTGGTTAATTATCTTAATAGTTGAAATAGTAATAGGGTTGAACAATGTATTGTTTGAGCATCGAAATCTCAAAATGTGGATCCACAATAGTCACAACGCAGAATTGGATTATTTATTATTTTTTCTTTACACCTTTGCATTAATTGACAAAAGGCAGATGTTCAATAATGCAATATATCGTGATAATGAACATTCACAATATTGATATCATGGGCACTTACAAATACAGTGAATAATAGTTTATTTAATCTTTGAGAACTTTTTACAGAATATTTGCATTGCATTTGAAGTGTTAAATTGGTTAATTATCTTAATAGTTGTATTTTGTATGAACAATATATCATTTGTGCATTGGTATCATAATGTGTGTATTCGCAACAGTCATATCGCAGGATTAGATTATTTATCATTATTTTCCCGTTATATCTTTGCATTAGATGACAATAGACAAATGTAGATATTCAATAACACAATATATCATGATAATGACCATGTACACTATTGATATCATGAGCACTTTAAAAGATTAAATAACTATTGCATGTATTTTGTAATACTTTGAATATTTGTATTATATTTGAAGTGTTTAATTGCTTATCTTAATAGTTGAAATAGTAGTAGAGCTGAACAATGTATTGTTTGAGCATCGAAATCTCAATGTGTGTATCTGCAATTGTCATATAACAGGGTTATATTATTATTTTCTCTTTACACCTTTGCATTGGATGACAATAGACAAATGCAAGTTTTCAATAATTCAATATATATTGTGATAATGAACATGTACACTATTGATATCATGGACACTTCAAAATACAGTCAATAATAGTTTATTTAATCTTTGAGTACTTTATACAGAATATTTGCATTGCATTTGAAGAGTTTAATTGGTTAATTACCTTTCATTGTAATTGAGCAATGCGCAATATATTATTTGAGCATCGATATTGTAATGAGTGTATGTGCAATGGTCTGGTATGTGCAATGGTATGTGCAACTGTAATGTGACTGGAATTAATTTTGGTGTGGCGCCCCTCCACGGAAGAATGAATGTAGCGCAAACCATGTAAGAGCTCCAAGCTACCTCATGGTTTATTCACTTTTAGTTATGCAAACCTGTGCTTATAAGGCAATGAGTTTACTCACTTTAAGTAAAACAACTTATCGCTTTTACAGTGTTGTTTAGGGCTGTGCAATTAATTGAAAATTCGGTTTCGATTTTTGGATTCTAACAATTATGAAAGCATTAATCAAGATAAAACAATTATTGCATCATATACTGCCGCCTTTCCAGTTGTACACATTTGTTGCTCTGCAAAGCTCAGTTTCACATGAACATTACTAAAAGCATGTGCTGTGATGTAACGTTTGCAGCACGGGATGCGCATCATTCACTGATGTACATCCGAATCATTCATGATTTTAAAAGTGCGAATGAGACCGCATACTGTTGTGTGTGTGCGCTCAGTCTCAGAGACGAGCAGAGCACACACATCTAAAGTCATCTTAATGTGAGCGCTTCAATGGTCAAATAGGTGTTAAAACGCAGTGATTATTTATATTAACCCTCATTTATGTAATAAACGAGTTGAGAATCAAAAGACATGTGAAAGAGAAACCAATAATAAGAACCGCACTGCTCTTAAAGTGACAGCGCACTAAATTCCTGCTGCCGACTGTTTTTATCAGTAATCAAACAACCAAAGGAGAAAATCCCTCACTGCTCTTGACTGAAGGACTGCTGGAGCTATTATTAAAGTTTTTTTCTTGCAGTGATGATGCTTAAAGCACAGTGCGTTTCGTATTTTTATTCTATTGTATTTATTTCCCTTTCTTTATTTACAGGGAGGAAAATAACTGTATATATTACAGCTGAAGTCAGAATTATTAGCCCTCCTAAATTATTAGCGACCTTTTTCTGTTTCTGTTTAATGCAAAGATTTTTTTTTTTCAACACATATCTAATCATAATAGATTTAATAACTCATTTCTAATAACTGATTTCTTTTATATTTGCTATGATGACAGCACATATTATTTTAATATGTTATTTTATATCTGTGACAGCACAGATATTTTTTCAAAATACAAGCATACAGATTAAAGTGCGATTCAAAGGCTTAATTAAGGTAATTAGGCAAGTCATTGTATAACAGTGGTTTCTTCTGGAGACAATCCAAAAAATAAATTGCTTAAGGGGGCTAATAATATTGACCTTAAAATAGGTTTCAAAATATTTAAACCTGCTTTTATTCTAGCCAAAATAAAACAAATGAGACTTTCTCCAGAAGAAAAACTATTTTAAAATACTGTGAAAATGTCTTGCTTAAACATCATTTGGGAAATATCTATAAAAAAATAAATAAAAAATTCACAGGAGGGCGAATAATTTTGACTTCAACTGTAATCGTTTTGAATAATCCTGATCACAGTTATGACCAAAATAATCGTGATTATGATTTTTCCCATATTCGAGCAGCGCTAGTGTTGTTTTAGTGAAAAATAAAAACTATATTCATCTTGGATGGCCAGAGAATGAGTCAATTAGCTGTAAAACTTCCCTTTTCTGGGTGAATTTTTTTTTTAACCCTTGTGTATTATTCAAGTTTACTATCCTTTCGTTATGTTGATCAACAGTAAAAATTGCTTTCCACTGACCCTTGCAGTCTCCGATATGTTACCAACTACAGAAGAACTACACACAGCAGACATTTAGTCCTTATTTAGGTTCAAAAACAACGCTAAATATAGCCCACAGTCAGAGCAGACCTCTCATCTGTGTCTGTAATCTTCAGCAGCACATGTAGCCTCTGAGTAATTCTGTTACTCCCTATTCATATTAGTCCAAAATGTGATTATAATAGTTAAACAGTGCAGTTTGTTCATGTTTGCTGATAAATAATGTGCTCCTTTTTTTCCGGCTTCTCCTTTGTTTCTTCACGCTTCACTCTCGCGTTTGTCAGTGTCTGACAGGATCGGGTTTCAAAAGCACGTCAATAATCAAGCGCAGGTTATTATCATCAGCTCAAGAAGTTTGTTATTTCAGATATAGACGCACGACGACTGCAAGCAAGAAAGCGAAACCGTTCGCGCCTCAGTCTGGCTCGTAAAAAACTACGGGGCACAGGGTAAATCTGCTCTTTTTTTTGGCATTGTGGCTGTTCATCAAGATGACGACAAGGTTTATTTGAGCCCTGGTCGACCATGACTCGTTATTATATGCATATTTATTTACGCTGTAAAAGATCACTCGGCTGTGTATTTTAAACACGGCAGCCCTTTTGTTTTCATTCTGGCTTGTTGCGCAAGCTAATGACGTTTCTCTGTAAACCAATAGCGTTCAGCTGCGTGTCTAGCTCTGCCTTTTGATACCCCTTCTCGTGTTTGGTACCCTTTTGAAAGGGTGCCGAAAAAGTGGTACGGTACACCTTTTGACAGTGGAAACGGCCATAAAAGCATACCAAACCGAACCAAATCGTACCACTCAGTGGGAACGGGCCATAAATGTTCCTCTTCCTAATTGGGAAACCCAGCAACAATAAAGAACGCATGATTATATGCTGTCATGGCTTTGCAATCAATGTGATTTATAATGGAAGTCAATGGAGCCACCAACATAATGAAAGGTTAGTACATTTGCCCAGAGTGTATTAGGTTTTTGAGCATTGTCCCAAAATATGCATCAAAATAAGGTTTGTCACCAAAAATCATTTTATTTGCTGAAACACAAAGAACTTAATGACCAAATTAAGAATTAAACTCACCCCAGAGTGAATAAAAACACCCCCAACAGCACACAAGGGTTAACATAGAGACATTTTATTGCATGTAGTTAGGACAGGGTGTAAACTCAATGATGGCCTAGAAAAAATCTGCTGATATCTGCAGGCACAGATTCCATGTGGGCCTAGTCATAAGCCTAGATGACAAGTATAAAAGTCCAATGCTCCCACACAGAGTAAAAAGTGCTGAATTAAAGCAGTGGTGTTGACAGACGGGGCTCGGTGTCTGAATCAATCCACTGATCTGATGCTGAGATGGGTTTCTGCTCGCTGTTCAATCCAGAGGTCAGCGCCGCTCCACTGGATAACACCACTGAGCAAAGTCCCTTATCGGATCTGGCCAAGGACTTCACTGTGACCTTCATAAACATTCATATGAGAGCCGAACACTCACTGTAGGACTGACTGGAGAACTGGATAGGTGACACTACCAGCCCACACTGTACGTGTTTACTGCTTTCCCCAATTAACCCTTGTGTATTGTTCAATCTGACTCCCCTTTCGTGATGTCGTGGCCCGTTTCCACTGAGAGGTATGGTACGGGTTACCTTCATCAAGCTTGCGTTTCCAAAAGGGTACCCTTTTGGTGTGCGTGGTGTATGACAGAAACTTTCAGTCGACATAATTTTTAATAGAGGAAATGTCACAGTAAAGCTGTAAGGGTCATGCGCATATAAGAAGCACTTCTCACACAACAGATGCTTTAAACACATCAATACTTGTGTATAAATGTTCATTACTAACCTTTCTATCAACATGATTTGATTATAACTGCAGATCAAGGATAGGGTGAAATAGCCTACTGTAACGTCTGCGATTATATTAAATAAATAAATAAATGAACATATACAGACCCTTACAGTCTCCGATATGTTATCAATTACAGAAAAACTACACACAACAGACATTTAGTCCTTACTTGAGTTCAAAAACAACACTAAATATAGCCCAGAGTCAGTGCAAACCTCTCATCTGTGTCTGTAATGTTCAGCAGCACATGTGACCTCACTGTTATTCACAGTTCATAATAGTCCAAAAGGCGATGATAGTAGTTAAACGGGGCAGTTTGTTCATCTTTTAGGTCGCAGAAGCATCATTTGCTGCTGTTTTTCCAGCTTCTCCTTTGTTTTTTCACACTTCACTCTCGCGGTTGTCTCATTCTGATAGGATCGAATATCAGAGCGCTTCAATAATCACACGCACATTATCAGAATCAGATCAGAATCAGAAAGAGCTTTATTGCCAGGTATGTTCACACATACGAGGAATTTGTTTTGGTGACAGAGCTTCTACAGTGCAACAGGATTACAGAGACAGGACAAAAAACAGATTATAAATATATTTAAAAAAAAAATAGAAGTAAGTAGTGAATACAAATATACAAGTTGACAAGTGTATGTACGTGTTTATTACTATATACAATGTTATATGTGCAGCTGTTATGTGCAAATTGGCATGTAAAGTGTGTTGTTCAATAAGTGTATATGAGTATAAAAGTGTATAGCAAGTAGTGATGTTGGTTCTGCAATTATTATACAGTTATTATATAGAGCTCATATTAATATGAGCTCAAAAGTTTGTTATTTCAAATATAGATGCGCGGCGCTCACGCGCGTAAAACAACAACAGGGCACTGCAAATTTTGTTCTTCTTGGCTTTGTGGCTGTACATTAAGACGACGACAAGGTTTGTTCGAGCTCGGGTCGACCATGGCTTGTTATTATATACATATAGTATCATGGTGTAATGTCTTGACGGTGTTTTTAAAAATGGTGGTTCCTTTGTTTTCATTCTCCTGTTTATGTGAGGGACGTTTCTCTGTAAACCTATAGCGTTCAGCTGCGCGTCTAGCTCCACCTTATGGTAGCCTTTGGGTCTGTTGGTTCTCTTTGCAAAGGGTGACCAACAAGTGGTACGGTTTGCTTTTAGGTACCCTTTGACAGTGGAAACGGCCATAAAAGCGTACCGTACCACTCGATGGAAACGGGCCACAAGTAGCTGTTTTTTGCTCTATTGACTTTTGCAATAACTTTTTTTTTATTGCAAAGCCATGACGCCAAATAATCATGCATTCATGATTGCTGCTGGTTTTTCCTTGTTGGGAAGAGGTCAAATTTGGCATTTTTTATATTTTATATTATTAATATTATTATGTTATTATTTATTATTATTATTATTATTATTATTATTATTATTATGATTATTATGATTATCATTATTATTATTATTATTTATTTATTATTATTATTATTATTATTATTATTATTATTATTATTATTATTATCATTATTATTATTATTATTATATTATTATTTATTATTATTATTATTATTATCAATATTATTATTATTATTATTATATTATTTATTTTTATTATTTCATATTTTTTGTATTCATTTTTTTTCATATTTTTCTATTTTGACACTTTCAGTTTTAACACAGAACTTAGAACCTGCAACTTTATTAAAAATAAAATTAAGAAATAATCAGCTGAATAAATAAATAGTAAAATATTTAGTACTGTAAAAAACCTCACTGTTACGACTACTGTTGCTGATAACGCTCACTGTAGAAATCTAACATTATAATTTGTACAGCCCATATTTATTTTCAGTCTCATTTTCAATAAATTATTCAGCGATTCATTTATAAAACGTGTTTCATTGTAAGATCATTTCTGAAGAATTATTCAGTGGCATATTTTTGATGGCTGATTGTCACCTCCTATTGGTAAATTATTGTAATTACTGCCTACAACTTTGATTTTTGAGCGTCGAGTTAAAATGCAAATGACGGTGATTTTAATCTTCACCATAAACATCAGTGCATTTATCTAAACTATAAACTGTTCTTTCAGTACTGCTGTTAATTGACTGTTTGTAACTTCATAACTAACTCCAAAGACTGAATCTCTTTCTTTAATTAAGCGTTTTCAGATTTGAATGCAGCGATTGGAAGGATTTAAAAACATATGCAACTCACCATCATTTATAATTTATGTTGTATGGGTGTTGAGATCCCGATCTTTTAATTAATCATGCAGCTTACACTGAATGCATTAATGCAGGCTAAACAAGTAGTGACAGAAAACACCTATAATGAAACCCATCACATCC
>NC_079442.1:52790356-52882856 GCF_903798145.1 Danio aesculapii
AGATGTAGAACGCAGAATGGCTGCCTATAGAGAGAGACACACGCGCTGGTTAAGCGTGTGTTTACAACAGTTTGACTGATAAATATGAATAGCTAAATCGTTAGCGGTGCCAAACAGCATTTCCCGTTGTGTACGTCTTTGCTACAACATACCGTTAAGGCTAGACACTGTACATGATAAATTTTAACAGATAAAAACGCTCACAGGCTACAGCTTCTGCTTGTTGGAGCTGCTCCTTCTTTGAGGAGATTCTAACCGAATCCAGCACTGAACTGGGAGAGATTCTGGAAGCTGTATTGTCAAATCATGCTTGCTGTGGATCTTATAATTCTCTGGAACATAATTAATATTGAACTGTAAGCACTTCTGTCTTTGTGTCGTGTCATTTGGAAGCTTAAATACAGAAACAGAAGAAGCTCTGTGGAAATAGCAGCGTTTGGTCACCATTTCGGCTTTCTCTGCTGTAACGTTACAGCCCTTCTGGCCACGCCCCTTAGCTGCGCAGTGTGTGTGCGTGGTAAAAGTACGTTTGGGATCTCACAGGCCCGGAAGTGTTTTATGTTGTCTCCAAAATTCATTCATTGTAGGCTTTGTTAAGCTAACTGTAAAAACCAAGGTCTCCCTTTGCATTGAACTTTAAGCGTCTTCCATTCAGAGATGCTGTTTATGTTCACACAGCTACATTACACATCAACTAAAGTTAAAAGTATGAGATCGTGGTGGGCCACCGCTTTAACACTTATAACAAATTTATGTGGATTGATCATAAAAAAATGAAGCTGTCCCAATGAAATCTCAAGAATTGTGTTGTTTCAGCTTATTTTAAATAAGTCTTAACAAGCTAGAAAAATATATATTTTTGAGTGTACTAGCAGTTTAATTAAAATATGTTTTTGCTTGGAATTAAGGACATTATATTATATTAATGTTGTATTATATTATTTAGTGCTGGGCAAAAAAAATGTTGCGATTTTAATTACATCCAAAATAAAAAAAAATTGACATGTTTGTACTGTGTATATTAATTATGTGTATATATAAACACACACATGCATGCATATATTTGAGAATGTTTATTTATGTTTAGATCTAAAAAGTTATATGAATATGATATAAATTATAAATAAATGTAAATAACTATGTAACAAGTTTGTTTTGTATAGTTTTGCTTTTATGATTGTGTATCACATATACATAATAAATATATAAAATACAAACACATTGTCAAAACACTTTCATTTTGGCCAAATTAATGTTTGCCTAGCACATTCATTCATTCATTCATTCATTCATTCATTCATTTTCTTTTGGCTTAGTCCCTTATCTATCAAGGGTTGACACAGCGGAATGAACTGACTTTTATTCCAGCATATGCTTTACGCAGCGGTTGCCCTTCCACCTGCAACCCATTACTGGTATTATGTTTTATATTATATTATATGTTATTATATGTTATTATATGTTATTATATTATATTATATTATATTATATTATATTATATTATATTATATGTTATATGTTATTATATGTTATTATATTATATTATATTATATTATATTATATTATATTATATTATATTATATGTTATATGTTATTATATGTTATTATATTATATGTTATTATATGTTATTATATGTTATTATATGATATTATATTATATTATATTATATTATATTATATTATATGTTATATGTTATTATATGTTATTATATTATATGTTATTATATGTTATTATATGTTATTATATGATATTATATTATATTATATTATATTATATTATATTATATTATATTATATTATATTATATTATATGTTATATGTTATTATATGTTATTATATTATATGTTATTATATGTTATTATATGTTATTATATGATATTATATTATATTATATTATATTATATTATATTATATTATATGTTATATGTTATTATATGTTATTATATTATATGTTATTATATGTTATTATATGTTATTATATGATATTATATTATATTATATTATATTATATTATATTATATTATATTATGTTATTTTATTATATTATATTATATTATATTATATTATATGTTATTATATTATATGTTATTATATTATATTATATGTTATTTTATTATTTTAAATTATATTCTATTCTATTATGTTATATTGTATTGGATTATATTATATTATATGTTATTATATTATATATTATTTTATTATGTTATATTATATTGTATTATATTATATTATATTATATTGTATTGTATTGTATTGTATTATATTATATTATATTATATATTATATTATATATTATATTATATTATATTATATTATATTATATTATATTATATTATATTATATTGTTTCATATTATATTATATTATGTTATATTTTATTATATGTTATTTTAATTTATGCTATTTTATTATGTTATATTATATTGTATTATATTATATTATATTATATGTTATTTTATTTTATTATATTATATTATATTATATGTTATTTTATTATGTAATATTATATTATATGTTATTATATTATATGTTATTATATTATATGTTATTATATTATATTATTTTATATTATATTATATTATTTTATATTATTTTATATTATATTATGTTATATTATATTATAGTATAGTATATTATAGTATAGTATATTATAGTATAGTGTAGTATAGTATAGTGTAGTATAATATAATATATTATATTGTAGTATCTTATAGTGTTGTATATTATAGTATAGTAGATTATAGTATAGTATATTGTAGTATAGTATATTATATTATAGTGTAGTATAGTATTTTATATTCTAGTATAGTAGATTATAGTATAGTATATAATATTATATTTTAGTATAGTATAGTAAATTATAGTATGTTATTCATTCATTCATTTATTCATTCATTCATTCATTTTCTTTTTGGCTTAGTCTCTTTATTAATCCGCGGTCGCCACAGCGGAATGAACCGCCAACTTATCCAGCACATGTTTTACGTAGCGGATTCCCATCCAGCCGCAACCCATTTCTGGGAAACATCCATACACACTCATACACTGCGGACAATTTAGCCTACCCAATTCACCTGTACCGCATGTCTTTGGACTGTGGGGGAAACCGGAGCACCCAGAGGAAACCCACGCCAATGCAGGGAGATCATGCAAACTCCACACAGAAACGCCAACTGACCCAGCCGAGGCTTGAACCAGCGACCTTCTTGTTATAATTATATTATATTATATTATACTTATTTTATTTTTAGTAGTTTCCACAGCATGAGCTCACATGGTCCTGTTTTCCAAAAAAAACTTAATTTAGTTAATAATTTACTATGCAAATAAACGATAGTATATCCTAACATATATCATCTGGGGACTCCAGGCACATCAAAGACTTGTTTTACATCTTGTAAATAGGGGCATAAAGCTCCCCTTTAAATGAAACACATAAATATATCTGGGTTTTTTCTGCTGATGTGCTCATATTTTTGAAAGTCACTCTTTTCCGTCTTGAATGTGAAGCGTTATCTTGGTTGTGATGTTGGCGGAGGGTCACACCGGTGTCATTTCACCACAGAAAGCTACTTAACACACCAGGGGAAAAGCAAATCTCCTCCATCACGGCTGAATTTGCCAGTCAGGCTCGCATATGTTGTGTGTGTGTGTGTGTGTGTGTGTGTGTGTGTGTGTGTGTGTGTGAGTGAGATGAGAGCAGTGGGTCGTGCTGATTTAGATGTGAATCGTGGCCAAGAGAAGGTCCTGCCGAGGTGATAAATGACCAGCAGATGATTCAGCCAAAGCTTTCTAATGCTGTCATGTGAGACGGCTCACTTTCAGTTTCTGCTGTCCTGTACTGGTGGATGTGTGTGTGTGCGCACAGCTCGTGTTTACAAATAATCTATTAAAAATATTGCGTTTATACTACAGATATTTTAGAGATTATTTATGTGTTTGCTTGCTTGCTTACACTTGATAATTTTTTTTTGCTGCTTGTTCACACTACTTATTTAAAATGAGCTGAATCAACACAATTCTTGAGATTTTTTTGGGATAACTTGTTTGTAAAAACAATTAAGTTAACTTATTAGATTTGTGTTGGGACAACATGAAGGAATTTTGTGGAACCCTGGATTTTTTTAGTGTGTTTGTTTCTTTTGTTTGTTTGTTTGTTTGTTTGTTTGTTTGTCAGGTGCTGTCTGATATTGCACAGATGATATTGACATATCACTTATTATTTGCATACGTCATCTTAATAGCAGTAACGGTCTTTTCATGAGCTGCAATATTATCTCAGTAAATGCATGCTCTTTAGCGATGGTGAACGAGGTGCCAGTCGCACGATTGACAGCATCGTGATGATTAAATGGACTAAATAGAACATCTCGTGTTACCTGAAACACTGTTACCTGAAAACTCCGTCCCACCGGCTTTTCGGTGAACGCTTTAGTCATTTTCATAGTGGACTTTAACCACTGGAAGTCTTTTATCCACTCTTGGAAAAGTGTAAATGCTGGATTGACATTCACTACATGATCACTGATTAGATGTGCCATTATTTGTAACTTTAGGTGGTTTCTAAAACTAAATCTGTCAGTGTTGTTTTCATTCTCTCGTATCCAGACCTTCACATTTACACGGCTGTAACTTTCTGTCATCAGAACTGAGTGATTGACAGCTGATATTAACTAATCCATTTGCATTCTGTGGGCCAATAAGAAGAGCTTGAAGGCAGGGCAAGCCTTTTTTTGTACTTATTTTCTTTTTAGATATTAGTCTGAATCGTTTGGTTTGCAATGTGTAGTGAACCGAAAGTCTCGTACCGAACGGTTCAATACGAATACGCGTCACCTTACACCCTTAATATATATATATATATATATATATATATATATATATATATATATATATATATATATATATATATATATATATATATATATATATAATATAAATAAAATATATGATGTGTTCAGATGCAAAACCCTCTAAATCCATCAGACCTCTTTTCTTGTAAATGAGCTTTTTTTATCAGGCTCCTCTGATTAGGTTTAGAAGTTTCATTTTATAGACAGTGTTGTGCAAGTTACTTCCAAACTGTAATACATTACAGATTACTTATTACTGTGATTTAAAAGTAATCCCTTACCTTACAATATTACTGTCTCAGAATTGTAATATGTTACATTACTCTTATATTACTTTTTAGTTACTTTCACCAAAATAACTACAGAATTAGAACTTAACATTCTAAAAGGACTAAATGTACTGCAGAGCATTTTACATCCAGTAGAAAGCGATATGATGTAGCAGAATGACGGTGACCTATCCAGGCTACTAACAATATAGTATATATTTGGCAACGTGAAGGCTCAAGACAATGCAAGGAAAAGAGCCAGAATCACAAATGATCAAAGTCTGTTGAAAGTATGGTAAAGGTAAAGTGATTATCTGGCAATATCTGTGAATAGCTTGGCTATTTTCATATTAGACACAACAGGCCTATATGTAAACTCCAATGCCATGACGAGATGCATTTTTTTCTTAATCTTGCCATTATTCTATTCACTTTAAATTCAGGTTCACAACACAAAACTGTCATGCACAAAGTGAGCATGATGAACATTGCTTTCTCAATATAATGCTCGTGCACCGATTTCCTCTGTGGACAAAACTGCTTGTGAGCTCTCAAATATACGCTGCTCGCACGCAAATTTTCTCATGCTCTCTCAAATATGCACTGCTCACGCACAATTTCTTGTGCGCTCACAGTACACTACTCGCTCAGTGAGATTATATGCAGACTCACAATTTGTGTCTTGTGTTCCCTCTTCCTTTCAAGCTTTTTGATATAATTTATATTTGTACACTATTTATTAACAATAACCAAAATACTAAAATAGACTTACATATAAAATGTTTAATCTAATCCACTATAACCTTTTTTGTTGTTTGTTATATGATGAAATATTTCCAATTTCAAACACTTAAGACACAGAGAAAATAAGTTGAATGCAAAGAATACATTTTTAAAAAACATTTATTAAACATCCAAAAGGTGCACCATACTAATCAAATAAAACAACATTTAAACAAAAATATAACGAATGGAAGCAGAAATGTAACCGATAAAAATAGGGGAAAACTTGATGAGGTACTATAGCCTACTGAACTATTCACTCCTCAAATAAATCTCACTATCAATCCCATTTTATCATGGCAACTAAAATAAATTGAACACGTCTCTGTTGTCTTCCACATTGCTGATGAGATTGTGGGGGACATTTTCCCTGTCATGTACAGTGTTTTGAACAGTTCTACAGTAAAGTACTTCAATTAATCAGTTGTGCTAATACTAGTTGCTATGGTAACACAAGCGTAATATAAATCAAATTACCCAGTGCTGTAGTTTTTTTGTACAATATAGGGTATACTATACTACAATTCACCACACTTTACTGTAGTAAAACTACACTTTGTATTTCATTTTATCAGTTCACTATTCTTAATACTACAGTATGCTGAAGCATTCATTAACAAATTGTAAATAATACTAGCCTAAAACATAGGCAGTATATCTAACACTCAAAAACACAAGTATTTATTATAGAATTTATCATAACCTTTTAGGGTTTCGTGTATTGCTAATAAATACTGTAGCAATATATAAACCATATCAACATTCTTGGGATAACCAATTGAACAGGAGGATCTCTGGAGAGCAAAAGCACGAAAAGAAGAGGACACATGAGGCACAAAATGTGAGTCTGCATCATCTGACGGAGCCAGAGCAGATCATTCGCACGTGAGCAGCCGTGTTTTGAGTGCATGCGACTGCGAAAAAAAAAATTGCGGTCGAGTAGTCCACGAACAGAGAATTACGTGAATGCGCTCTTGTAAAACTGCGCTTACGACTGTTGTCAGTGAAATAACGCCATATGCACATACGTCCATCTCGCGAATGTACTGTCTTCAGCTCATCTATTTTGCCGCTTTTCCGCTGCACGTCAGGGCTTGACCTTACTGTGAACCGGGCTGAGCCAATAGCCTCGGACCTCGAGCTCAGAGGCTGAAATCATTCCGCGTTCAAAGTAAAAAGTTCCAATAGCCAGAGGCATATTGATGACAACACGCGCATTTATTCACTAACCACGAACAGAAAATAGAACTTGCGGTATTTTTTATTTGGTAATGTCTTGCGGGCGAAAAGTTTGTTGTAACGCACGCGTTACTGAACATGTACCGAGTAAAATATTACTGAAAATGTATAAGTAATGCCTTACACTACTGCGTTACTGGAAAATGTAATACATTACTGTAATACATTACTTTTGTAACGCATTACTCCCAACACTGTTTATAGATAATGATAAGGTTATTAGATGGTAAATAAAATATATATTTTTCAAAAATGTCACTTTAGACAATTCGTTGGTTTTTAACAAGGGAGATTTTCTTT
This sequence comes from Danio aesculapii, assembly GCF_903798145.1. Taxonomy (NCBI): domain Eukaryota; kingdom Metazoa; phylum Chordata; class Actinopteri; order Cypriniformes; family Danionidae; genus Danio; species Danio aesculapii. The sequence continues at coordinate 52,797,800 of NC_079442.1, forward strand.
GGTGTCAACCAGCTAAATCCACTTGTGCTTTTTTTGCAAAAACCTCTAAATCCACCTATTGGGACAAGACAGTGTAATTAGTTGAAAAATCACTAAAAATGCAATTAGAAATTATTTTACCAAACAAAACACATTACACAAACCACCTGAAATTAAAAATACATAAATATGTCAAGTAAGTGGTGGTTCATTCTGCTGTGGTAACCCCTGATAAACCAGGGACAAAGCAGAAGGAAAATGAATGAATGAAATCTGTCGAGTAAGCGCATCAATCAATAACTTTTAAATTGGCATTAAATCTGAACAATCTTGTCATTTCTGATATTTGGGATTTGGATTTTAAGTAGAGCAATGTGAACCTTTCAAACTAAGCTTCAAATAATGTAGTGTAAAAACATTGTGAAACATCAATATCTGTGCATTGCCCATTACTAAAGTAATATAATTTATTAAAGTAATATTAATATAGTTTTATCCATTATATTTATCTTTAAAAATAGCTTACATTAGCAAATAAAAAACAAGGTAAGGCCTGCTGAGCAAAAAAGGGGATGCCTGTCTGACTTTTAGAAGCTGCCATTCATTCATTCTCACCATACTCAAGGTCTTGGTCTCTTTTTAATTTATTATTTATCCTCACAGCATTCATGTGGGATAAAAAACAACATCTCAACGTTGTCTTTCCGGAAATGGAGTTGTATAGTAAATCAGACTGATTTAAAGTAGTGTCGCTGCACAAAAAAATGTTATGAATGAATGCTACACTTCTGACTGTACATTGAGTTTTCCTTTATTTATAATGCACAGATTTTTGAGGTAAGAGGTGTTTTCATTTGACATTCACTGACAGTCGGACAGGCTCATGCAGTTCATCAAACTCCATCTTTTAAAATCTTAATCAAAAGTGGAATAAATGGAATAAAATGTCTAGTCATAATAGGCAGTGTATCAGCGCGCTGCTACATTGAAAACACATCATTCGATTCGCGCCTTTTGATTGGTTCTTGGGTCATCGTGGCTTTTGGTGTTTTTTTTTTTTGTTTTTTTTTTGGTTGTTTGTTTTTTTGGATACGTGACGAACATTACTTAAACGTTTTAAAACTTCTTCAAACAGTTAATTATTTGTTTATTTTGTTTATTTGCTTGTTTATTTGTTTATTTAACTGTTTATTTAATTATATTTTGTTATTTGGAGTTTTTGTTTTATTTTTTGAGTTCACCCCTTACAGATCTCTCATTTAAATGCATTTTTTCTACTGAATAGACTTTAAAAAAATGCATGGTTCCACACAATTCATTTATCGACCCAACACAAATCGATTAGGTTAACTTAATACTTTTGACAAAATTTATGTGGATTGGACATTAAAAAATTATGTTTTCCCAATGAAATCTCAAGAATTGTTGATTCAGCTCATTTTAAATAAGTAGTTTTAACAAGCTAAAAACTATACATTGTTAAGTGTGCTTTACAGTATTAAATTTGTGTGTATACATCAGATTAGTCAGCACCAAAGACAAAACTGGAAGACAACAATCCAAAAATGAAGACACTTAAATTAATGTTAGGGGAAAATTATTAAATACAGTTTTAATAAACAGGAAAAGTCAAGAGAAACCAAAATATAAAATTATCGCTATTGTTATTGTTCTTATTATTATTCTTATTATTATTAAGTAGTTTTAACAAGCTAAAAAAATACATTTTTAAGTGTGCTTTACAGTAATATATTTGTGTATACATCAGATTAGTCAGCACCAAAGACAAAACTGGAAGACAACAATCCAAAAATGAAGACACTTAAATTAATGTTAGGGAAAAATTATTAAATACAGTTTTAATAAACAGGAAAAATCAAGAGAAACCAACATATTAAATTGTTGTTGTTGTTGTTCTTCTTCTTCTTCTTCTTAATATTATTATTATAATTATTTTGCTAGAGCTCATTAATGTTATATTTCTTTTCCTAAATATGTTTGGTGACCTCTTATTTTAATGAATATAACCATTTAATAAAAGCTTAACCATTTATTTTAAAGTTTAATAAAATATTTTATTTAAATGCACCAAAATGTATTGTCTATTCACTGAGAAATGGATAAAAACATTCCTTTCCAAAAGGGGGTGTATTTGTGCTTTTATGCTGACTTTGTTATATACTCCTTGAAAAATATTAGTTTTCTGTATTTTTTAATGCATGATTTTATTTTTCACCATTTATTCATGCTCTTGCTGCATTTATTGCATTATGGATTTTGATCTTTCTTTCAACAACCTTGAAAAGTTCGAAAAAAATGGACTAATAGTTTACAGAGCTCTATTGTCTGTGTTGGTGTTGTATTTTACACTACAAAATCCTTGTAATAAACTGCAGCAGGTTTTCTGTTATTTTACAGACTTATTTCTCGAGATATTATTATTTCTTAAACATTATATTATTTCAAACTACTAAAATGTCAATAAAAGTGACTTTGTTAAACTGTAGAGTTGAATTTTCAACATCCCATAATTCAATTCACACCCAAAAATAAAGACTTGTGAATCACTAAATATGCTATTTTTTACAGTGTGTCTATGAAGCATACTTTACATTTAAAAAATGTAAGAACTAGTAACTTGTTGATGGTCTGCTTTAATTTGACAAAAAATACCAGCATGGATATTCAATAGCATTAATGAAAATCCCATAGATTTGGTCAGCATGAGGTGGAGTGAATAATGAGTGATAAACCTGGCTGTACTGATGCTTCTGCAGAGACGGAGACTCATTTGAGCTCCCGCTCTTCATGAACCGCAGTGAGCAGATGTTGATCCGCAGTGATGATGATAATAACAGTGCTTTAATGACTGCACTGGTGTCTTCAGCAACATCACACCAATCCCTGACTCTTCTGCTGAATAGATCTGCATTAGGGATGTGCAATATATTGGTTCAGCATCGATATTGCAATGTGATCATTCGCAGTAGTCACATCGCAGAATCTGCAGTGTCAAGTTCAGCTCCAGTTTATTCATCCTTCAGGAAATTTGAGTGGTAATATAGCTGACCAAAAACATATTATTGAGTGATTGTGAAGTTTAACCTTAAAAGGTCATGAAACTTTCCTCTTTCAGTTCAAGTCTACCTCAGGATTTCGTGATATTTCGTGATGGGCGCGGAGTGCTGAGCAGAGGGAGGAGTGGGAGTGGCCGGCAGAGCAGGGGAGAAAGAGGGGAGCGAACAACTGTTGTCAGTGGGCTCACAAAATGATATCCAATCCATGAGGAGACTCATGATTTTATAGTTGATGTTACGGCTGTTGCCTGTCTGTGTTTGTGCTTGCGTGTGTGTCATGACGTCACTCACTGTTTGTTTCCTAGAGTCCGCCTTTGCGCACCTGCGGCGAGTTGCGCTCATTGAAAATTGCCTATTAATATGGACCAACATTGAGCGGAGAGGAGACTTCACAGCCAGCCATCAAGCTTTTATTTTCTTTAAGTTATTGTTATGGTTCCCTTAGGTCTTACTTTGATCTGCTTTGTTAATTGTTGGGTTGTTTAGTCTTTGGTTTGTTGGAAAACGTGAGTTTTTGATTCTTTCTTAGTTGTGACTCATGATTTGTTTGATTGTTTTGGTTGTAATAAATTTATTAATTTAGACCACTTAGTTCATGTGTACTCTTTATGTTGCGTTCCCTTTAAGGATTAATTATTTTGTGTTGATTAAAAAAAAAAGGGTTTGTAACAGTTGACAAAGTTAAAATGCAAAGAAATAAACAATTAGTAATTTAATGCCCTGCTACATATACAATAGGTTTTTTGTAATTTTATATATACACACATAAACACAATTTGTTCAATCATTATAAAGATAATCATGTTTATATAAACTATAAATGAGTAGGACTTCTCTCCTCTTCAGTCTCCTGCTCTGAATGCAGACACGGTGGATAGCAGTGCAGCAGGTCTCTTACCCTGTCTATTTAACCAACGCAATCTCATGGCAATTTGTAACTTTTTGATTTAGTGGCTAATTCGTACGAATTCGTAAGATCTAATTTGTACAATATAGTACGATTTGCTCATCCTCCAATGACGGTTGGGTTTAGGGGGTGGGGTTAGGTGCCACGCCTCCTTTTTAAAATCGTACAATTTCGTACGACTGAACTCGTTCGAATTAGCCACTAAACTGTCAAAATACTTAAGTTTTCTCGTGAGATCAGGCTGATTTAACCCATTAGCCCTGCCGATAATCAAGGCTTTAAAACATATGGTGAACACGGATATAGGCAATGTTTCTGAATGGTGACGAACTCAACTGATAAAAGACAAAGTCCGCCATTCTCCAATTGAATATGAAGCCACAAGCTTGGCACACCTGTCTTTGGGAATTTTTGCTCATTCCTCTTTGCAGAAGTGACGGGAAGTGACGGTGTACAGCCATTTTCAGATCTCTCCAGAGATGTTCAATTGGATTTAGGTCTGGGCTCTGGCTAGTTGTTGTGAAGCCACTCCATTGATATTTTGGCGGTGTGCTTTGGGTCATTGTGCTACTGGAAGATGAACAAACAGTTCTATATATCTTTTATTTTTATATATATATATATATATATATATATATATATATATATATATATATATATATATATCAATTGGAGGTGTTGGATATAAAAAAAACTCATATTTAATATAGAAGAAATATTCTCTATCGCATGCTGTTGCTTCTATTTAGAACACAATTTAAATCAGCATTAAATCAGCGTTTAGGCTCGATAGTCAGACTTGATTACTCCTGTTGGTCCTCAATCTGACAACCTGCGCTTGCATTCGTTTACGTACTGCACTTTTAAGTTTGCTTATACTTTAATACAGTTATTAAAAAAAAAAACTTTATGCAGATTATCTGGTCTATGATATCATTCTTGAGTTCTTTCCAAATTGATCTATTCAGGTCATCTGGTGAAACAATAATTATATTCATTTTGCAATAAAAATTGCAGAAAAACAAAATATCACAATGTCAGATTTTTCCCAATATCATGCATCCCTAATCTGCATTACAGCACCACATGCATTTAGGCAAGGCAAGTTTATTCATGAAGCCCATTTCATACACAATGGTTGTTATGAACCGCACAGTTTTGCGTGTATGTTCTTTCTGTCTCTATCCGTCTCTCTCTATCTCTCTCTCTCTCTACTGGCCCTATCATTTTCACAGGTACCGCCTACTTCGAAGCACTATTGACTGACAGGACTGCCATTCTAAATCAACCATGTGACGATGACTTCTCTCTCTGCCAATCACGCTTGTTGCAGAGCTCTTTAAATAGGAAGCGGCAACGGGAAGAGATCAGCTGCTGCTGCTGCTGCTGTTGTTGTTTTGGCGTGTTGTCTGTTTGGTGGTGTCCGTTTGCTTTGTAGTTGTTACTGATGTTGACTTTGAGTGAGATTTGTTTGAGAGTTCTGATGTGTGTTTTTACATCTTTAGCCCGCTAATGCTCCATTCAAAATCCTTCTGTGACTTTTGACAAGGGAGATCTGGAACAATGTAGTAAGTCACGTGACATACATACTTTGCACGCAGGATTGTTGATGTATAGACACACTAGTTAGTGAAGTGCGCTAATTTTGTATTTCTATTTTTCAGATTAGTGTAAGTTCAGGGCGTTTTTGGCGCTGAAGACTTTTCTTTTCATATTGTTTTCTTATTTAGTGTTTTGGGGAGGAGTTTAAGGCAATATTTTTGTTATATTTATTTCTTTGATTTTGCTAGCGCACCTTCAGTTCCCTCTCCCGGGATTATCTTGGTTCTTTTCAGCGTCATCTTATTGTTTATAAATATTGTAAATACAGTGGGAGCAATAAATCTTTTGCGGTGCTAATTTGTAGTTGACTTGCCATTTTAATCTCCAGTTTATACTTTGGTCATCTTTGTTACTCCTTTTAATTCCCTAGACATATTTTCATCAAGGACCGTAACAATGGTAAATCAAAGTGCTTTACATAAATGAATAAAAGAAACAAAATAAAAATGATTAAAATGTGTTAAAACAGGTTATAAAAGAATAAAAATGACATAGTAATGCGATCTGTCGGATGTAGCACAGTGCTCATTCAGTAAAGGCACAGCTAAACAGATGTGTTTTCAGTCTTGTATACGATTCTGACAGTATGATAACCTTGGATAGAAATGTCATGGTTCCACAGGATTATGAATACTGCTCTAAAATACATTGTGTTTAAATGTCTGGGTATGAAACAACAACCTTTCCCCCCCTATTGAACACAATATATTTAATTTTAAGAAGTTAACGTATTTTGGAGCAGTAAACATGTCATCTAAATAATTTGAATGAATCATTGCCTTCTGCTGTCTTCGTTAGTTTCAGAAACACTGATTTCTGTACAACTTGAGAAGGCATCTTGAAGATGAAAATAGAGATTTTCTGTGGATATGAAGTAAAGCCACTGCACAGTTCAGATCTACAGCATGCTGGATGTTGCTTTAAAAGCGTTTGTCTTTCCAAATGTCCCCTGAATCGTGTGCTGAGCTGTAGTTTTTGATGAGGAGGGTCTTTTTCTGGTGGAGATACATTAAAAAAAGCATCAAACCAATCCCTGCCTGTTCTGCTGAATGTATCTGCATTACAGCACCACAGTTCAGCTTGAAACTGACCTCTTTATTGTCTACAAACAAGAAGTGCTGCTGAATGGCTCCATCGAGGACTGTAGAGAAATGAAACATTGATTTGTTTGTATATTGATGATCTGTAACCCATAAACGCACGTCGTGCTGAGAGCTGCAGCACATCCACTATTGATCCTCCACAGGATTATGGAGAAGTGCAACATGGGAGATTCATTAATTTAGTGATTTGGAAAAGTGGAAAGAGGCAATAGTTTAACCCGTGTGTGCTGTTCTGGGATGATTTTAAAGGGCACCTTTGGTAAAAAATCTACTTTTCAAGCTGTTTGGACAGACATATGTGCATGTATGGTGTATAGAGCGTCATATTGGGGTGATATAAACACACCCAGTGCTTTTTTTTTCAATTTAACAACATAAAAAACGGTGGACCAATTGGAGCGGTTTTCAAACCGACCGCAACTTGACGTAGGAGAGCGATCCCCCCGCCACCAATATTGATTGACAGGCGCGTCATCATATCCTCAGTTTGTTGATTCACGTCCGCCATTTTCAGCGTGAGTCGAAGCGATATCACTAAAGGAACACGCTAGCTCTATTTTTAGATGCAAGGCTCATTGGGCTCAACACAAGATCAATATTCTCCACATTATCGCTCTAATCGGAATTATTGGTTGTATCTTTAGGTAGGTTTGCAAACATGTGTACTTCTCATTGAGTCTACCTTATACTTCAGCCGTTTGCATGTCTTGCGAACCCAGAAGCTCCCTGTGATCTTAACTAGCGTGCGTTTTAGAATTCTAAACATCGGTTTCTATCAGGGTACACTCAAGTCGACGGCTGGGCGCCGCGGACCGCTGCAGAAACCTGTTTAGAATTTAAAAACGCGTGGCGCGACAATTCGGGACTCTTCATGTTTCTGCCGCGCCACAGAGAGTGTCTGGTGTGTCGTGTCGCGGCTTCGAGCGGCGCATCCGGTGCCTCGATCAAAGCTAATTCAGTGTGCGTGGTTATTAGTTTCTGTGTACAAGCTCGGCACTTGAAACTAGCACACAGTTGGCTGTAAAACTGTACAAAGACACAAATGATTTTGTTCTCTCTGCTTGGTCTGTGTCAGAGTCGTACATGTACGACTGAATGCTGATCCCCTCTCTCCTTCTCCGTCTGCCTGTCAGACTCTGTTGCAAACGCAGAGCGGGTGAGCTCATGGCCCCGCCCCCTTGTTACGTTGACGGGAAGCCGAAACTAATTTACATGTGAAGCAACACACCCCTAAATCAGCGAGCTGTGGACACGCCCCCAACATGACACTTTTAACACATTATAATAAAAAAATCTGAATTGTGTTTTAAACTGAACCTAAACTGGCACACTCAGAAGAACCATCATATTAATATTAAAATCAGAAAAAAGAGGTCAACTATGTGCCCTTTAAGTCTTAATTTGACCACAACTTTCTGTTTCAGCAAATGGAGTGATTTTTGCTGACAAATCTTATTTTGATGTACATTTTGGAAAAATGTTTTGGAATTTTTCATAAACTCAATACACTGGGCTAGGGCTGCACGGGAACTTTTGTGTGTGTGTTTTTTTTGTGACATTGAACACTAGAAGGTCAGTTCAACCATTAAATATGCACCCTTTATTTGGCTCATTACTTTTCTATAAGTGTAGAATATTTCTGGCTAGTGTGTGTGTGAGGATGCTGTCCGCATAGTGCTCAGGTTTATGGCCGGTTATGATGCTGTGTTGGTCCAGCACTGTCCCTCATCCGTCGTCAAGGAAACGACACACGTGTTTCAGACTGACTCACGTCTGTGAGGAGATGAGCAGAGATTCGCTCCACTGGAACCAATTCAATGACAGACCAGCACTGATACAAATCACTCCTGCTGGACGTCAAATTGGTTTAAACAACGCTAGAATTACAGATCTGGGATGAGAGATAGTTTGTGTCATGCTGAAGGTGGACACTGCAGGACTGATAAAGACTTACAGTGATGTCTCATTGGTTAACGTTTAGTGCAGGGCGTTGACGTCTGTCATGCATAAACATGGAGCTGTAAAATAACGAGGATTTTGGAAGAATTCATTAAATCAAAGGTTTTATCAGAGGTTAATCTTAAAGAAGACCTATTCTGCCCCTTTTACAAGATGTAAATAAGTGTATGAACATCTGATGTGTTAATATGTAAACTAAACTAATGATGAGTTAATGCATGCACTAATCATGAGCTTTAACTACAACATGACTTCATGTGTGAATAACAGCTAACTTAATTACTTGTTCGTTCATGTTGTTTAATGTATTGATTAACATTTAAGATAAATATAACCAGCTTGACTCCATTAGCTGTTAATGTATAATTATGTCATGACTAGGGCCAGACAGAATAAAATGTATTTATTTATTTGTTTATTTTTTTGTGGGGGATGTCTGTCTGTTTTTATTCCTTTTTCTGTCATTTATTTCTCATTTGCTGAATATTTAATTAATTTGATGATGTTAATATATTACATAGGCTATTTTGTATACATATCTAAAGTGCTTTGGCATTCAAGTTTGCTTTGAACTTGAGAGAGAGAGAGAGAGAGAAGCAGATTTGAGCTGTCAGTGTGAGCACATTGCTCCTAAATAGCATAACAGTAAGAGAAATTGTGGATTTATTTTTATCTACACCGTCTTTTTTTACTTTAACCCATTGAAAAGAGACTGTGTTTAAAAGTGTCATAATAAATAAAATTATCGTTAAAATTTAAATAGTTTTGTTTGTCGCATATAGTTAAGTATTTATGCGATGTGGGTAAATGGTGTGTTTCAGTCCAGCTACCACCGCAAGTAAATTTCAAACCTGTGGGATGCACTGAATTAAGTTATTACTTTCAACAAATTTAAGTAGATTGAACATAAAACAATTAAGTTGTCCCAACAAAATTTCAAGAATTTTCAGCTCATTTAAAATAAGTAGTTTGATCAAACGGCAGAAATATATATATATATACAGTTGAAGTCATAATTATTAGCCCCCCTGAATTATTTGCCACCCCGTCATGATGACAGTAAATAATATTTGACTAGATCTTTTTCATAACACTTCTCTACAGCTTAAAGTGACATTTAAAGGCTTAATTAGGTTAACTAGGCAGGTTAGGATAATTAGGCAAATTATTGTATAATGATGGTTTGTTCTGTAGACAGTCGAAAAAAAAAATTAGCTTAAAGGGGCTAATCATATTGACCTAAAATAGTTTTAAAAAAATTAAAAACTGCTTTTATTCTAGCTGAAATAAAACAAATAAAGTTTCTCCAGAAGAAACAATATTATCAGACATACTGTGAAAATTTCTTTGCTCTGTTAAACTTCATTTAGGAAATATTCAAAAAAGAAAAAAAAAATTCAAAGGGGGGCTAATAATTCTGACTTCCACTGTATATATATATATATATTTTGTAGAAATGTCTTAAGTTTGTTCACAGTACCGCACACACGCATTGTTCGAAACGGCTCTGTCGCGAGGGAAGCGAGCGCGGGTATTTACAACACTACAGGCGGCAACTACTTAATTTCACTGTGTGTGTGTTTTCTGGAAAGTCTTTCACTGGCACTTACAGCAGAAGCCTCTTTCTCTGCGATTGATACTCCATTTCTCTCTTTCTCTCACTGTGGCCCATTTCACTTTCGTGACTTTTCCTCTTAGCTGTTGGCGTGACTTTTTTTTCTCCCCTCTTTTTTCCTCTTGGCTGTATGCATTCCCTAATGTACCTGTGCATTGTCGTGGGACCCGACCAGATTTCATGCGGCGCGGGAATAAATTTCCTAATAAAAGCGCGGGAGTGGTCGGTAACTTTGGTGTAATGTGAACAGGAGTGGGCGGTCTAACAATATCGCTCAATATCTAACAATATGGCAAGCGTGCGTGCGTGTGTGTCTAAGTGATTGCGTGTGTGTGCGTGCGTGCATGAGTGCGAGTGTGTGTGCGCGTGCGTGCGTATGTTCGCCACCACTCACACCTCCAATCTCCTACGACTCCCACACTGAACTGAGCGCGAGCCGCTCTGTTTATAGTGAGTGACTCCGCCCACTATGGCTTCAACCATTTTCAGGTGAGGAGATGATATGTTTCTACATAAAACATTCTTCAGGTAAGTTTTCCTTTTTATCAAAATACACACTTCATTTGTATAAGCATCATATGACAAACCATTAAACAAATATATCTTTTCACAGGTCTTTAAACCCCTTATCATCGTTTTCCCAGTCCTTTCATCCCCACATAAAACATACAGTCTGCCCCGGGTGTCTGACTACTCTGCGCATGCACAATGCACCACTGTGCATAAAATGCTGCACATGATCTTTTTGGCCCCTTTTGCCTCCCATATATATATTTTTGTAGAAACGAGACGTGTTTTCTGCAGTGTAGCTGACCTTCTGCGTGATGGATCCTTCTGTAAGTGCAGGAATTACAGCAGCAGAGCTTATTCTCTCTCTTTCTCGCTCACCTGAATTCTCTTTCATCCCATCAAGGGTCATCAGAGGGAATGAAACAGTGCAGGCATTGTGGTGTGGTGTATTATATTCTCCTGAACAAAGGCCTCCTGCAGCGCTGCACGGTGGGTTTATACAGTAAATGATGTGATGGGACATTCCCACATCAGCGGCTCCACTGCAGACAAAAGCATGTTCACTGCTGTTTCTGCACTCTCTGTCCTTCAGCCTTCTCAACTGCTCTGCATTCACACACACACACACACACACACACACACACACACACACACGCACGCGACGCCGAGACGCTCAACAGGCCAATTACAGCAGATGGAGGAGGAGATTGTGTTCCAACTCCAGACTGTAAATTCACTAACGCTTCCTGGAAATCCTGCCTCCGGTCTGTACTCTGATAAATACTGCATTATACACAGACACACATACACAGAAACACACACACATGCATACAGAGATACACACAGACAAGTCAAGTTAAGCTTTATTGTCATTTGGCTAGGCCTGTCAGAATAATCAATATATGAAGTTATCGCTCAACACATGGACATGACCTCAGTCATATTTGGTGATGCAATTTATATATCGCTAATACATAAAAACCAATTCCAGCAACATTTTAGCTGATTGTGCAACATCTCGATCTCTGTTAGAGGTGTCTGTATGGTTAAACACTGTAGTATTTATTATGGTGGCTTGAAAAGCCAGCATATTGTTATCTATCTTAAACTTATTATTAGGCTGGCTTGTGTAGCAAGCCAGACTACTGAAATCCTTCTTAAACTTATTATTATTTATTTTTTTTTTTTATTATTCTTCTGAGACTAAATTTCACAACCTATCTCCTCCTAGGCCTTTAAAGCTACGACCATCAAACTCGGGTCAGACCTCCAAACTATTCTGACTCGCGTTGCTATATCTTTTCCGACTGATCCGACTTTCGGTTTTCCGAAAAACGTCCCGGGACCACCGGAAAAATCCCATAGGCGTAACATTGGACCAAACTTTGTAACCTCATAACTCTGCGTCAGACTGTCACACAGACTTCTAACTGGGCTCATTTAACTCAGACTACCTAACTGCCAATAACTGATGAGCTTTTAACTTTCTGGCCCCGCCCTAGCAACCACTTTTAGACCTTAGAAACCGTCCCATAGACTTCCATTGCAAATGACTGTCATTGACTTTACATTGGGTCAAACTTTGTGAGCTCATAACTCTGCATCAGACTGTCATACAGACTAATGGCTGAGCTCATTTAACTCAGTCTAGCCAGGAGCCAATCACTGATTGCCTTTTAACTTTCTAGCCACACCCTAACAACCAGATATTGCACCCTAGCAACTGTCCCATAGACTTCCATTATAAAGGCCCAGATTGATATCGTCATGCTGCAGTGTTATAGAGACATGAGGGTTGTTTTTAACTCTTCACACTGGCAAGAAGCTTTGATACATCATCAGTCTAAGCTGTCAATCAACTCCATAGCAACAAAACAGACGAACCTAGCAACGATATAACAGCAGCTATATCTCAGCATCAGAACATCGTAGAGAAGCGGGGGTTGGCTTGTTTGACTCATGCTAGCACACCATAAATCCTGTATGGTTCACATGCTAGCAATGACTAGCAACATGCTAATTCATGCTGGAATCATGCTAGTAACATGGTAATTCATGCTAGAATCATGCTAGTAACATGCTAATTCATGCTAGAATCATGCTAGTTACATGCTAATTCATACTAGAATCATGGTAGTAACATGCTAATTCATGCTAGAATTATGCTAGTAACATGATAATTCATGCTAGAATCATGCTAGTAACATGCTAATTCATGCTAGAATCATGCTAGTAACATGCTAATTCATGCTAGAATCATGCTAGTAACATGCTAATTCATGCTAGAATCATGCTAGTAACATGCTAATTCATGCTAGAAACATGCTAGTAACATGCTAATTCATGCTAGAATCATGCTAATTCATGCTAGAATCATGCTAGTAACATGCTAATTCATGCTAGAACCATGCTAGTAACATGCTAATTCATGCTAGAATCATGCTAATAACATGCTAATTCATGCTAGAATCATGCTAATAACATGCTAATTCATGCTAGAATCTTGCTAGTAACATGCTAATTCATGCTAGAATCATGCTAGTAACATGCTAATTCATGCTAGAATCATGCTAGTAACATGCTAATTCATGCTAGAATCATGCTAGTAACATGCTAATTCATGCTAGAATCATGCTAGTAACATGCTAAATCATGCTAGAATCATGCTAGTAACATGCTAATTCATGCTAGAACGATGCTAATTCATGCTAGAATCATGCTAATAACATGCTAATTCATGCTAGAATCATGCTAGTAACATGCTAATTCATGCTAGAATCTTGCTAGTAACATGCTAATTCATGCTATAATCATGCTAGTAACATGCTAATTCATGCTAGAATCATGCTAGTAACATGCTAATTCATGCTAGAATCATGCTAGTAACATGCTAATTCATGCTAGAATCATGCTAGTAACGTGCTAATTCATGCTAGAATCATGCTAGTAACATGCTAATTCATGCTAGAATCATGCTAATTCATGCTAGAATCATGCTAGTAACATGCTAATTCATGCTAGAACCATGCTAGTAACATGCTAATTCATGCTAGAATCATGCTTATTCATGCTAGAATCATGCTAGTAACATGCTAATTAATGCTAGAATCATGCTAGTAACATGCTAATTCATGCTAGAATCATGCTAGTAACATGCTAATTCATGCTAGAATCATGCTAGTAACGTGCTAATTCATGCTAGAATCATGCTAGTAACATGCTAATTCATGCTAGAATCATGCTAATTCATGCTAGAATCATGCTAGTAACATGCTAATTCATGCTAGAACCATGCTAGTAACATGCTAATTCATGCTAGAATCATGCTTATTCATGCTAGAATCATGCTAGTAACATGCTAAATCATGCTAGAATCATGCTAGTAACATGCTAATTAATGCTAGAATCTTGCTAGTAACATGCTAATTCATGCTAGAATCATGCTAGTAACATGCTAATTCATGCTAGAATCTTGCTAGTAACATGTTAATACATGCTAGAATCATGCTAGTAACATGCTAATTCATGCTAGAATCATGCTAGTAACATGCTAATTCATGCTAGAATCATGCTAGTAACATGCTGATTCATGCTAGAATCATGCTAGTAACATGCTAATTCATGCTAGAAACATGCTAGTAACATGCTAATTCATGCTAGAATCATGCTAATTCATGATAGAATCATGCTAGTAACATGCTAATTCATGCTAGAATCATGCTTATTCATGCTAGAATCATGCTAGTAACATGCTAATTCATGCTAGAATCATGCTAATAACATGCTAATTCATGCTAGAATCATGCTAGTAACATGCTAATTCATGCTGGAATCATGCTAGTAACATGCTAAATCATGCTAGAATCATGCTAGTAACATGCTAATTCATGCTAGAACGATGCTAATTCATGCTAGAATCATGCTAATAACATGCTAATTCATGCTAGAATCATGCTAGTAACATGCTAATTCATGCTAGAATCATGCTAGTAACATGCTAATTCATGCTAGAATCATGCTAGTAACATGCTAATTCATGCTAGAATCATGCTAGTAACATGCTAATTCATGCTAGAATCATGCTAGTAACATGCTAATTCATGCTAGAATCATGCTAGTAACATGCTAATTCATGCTAGAATCATGCTAGTAACGTGCTAATTCATGCTAGAATCATGCTAGTAACATGCTAATTCATGCTAGAATCATGCTAATTCATGCTAGAATCATGCTAGTAACATGCTAATTCATGCTAGAATCATGCTAATTCATGCTAGAATCATGCTAGTAACATGCTAATTCATGCTAGAACCATGCTAGTAACATGCTAATTTATGCTAAAATCATGCTTATTCATGCTAGAATCATGCTAGTAACATGCTAAATCATGCTAGAATCATGCTAGTAACATGCTAATTAATGCTAGAATCTTGCTAGTAACATGCTAATTCATGCTAGAATCATGCTAGTAACATGCTAATTCATGCTAGAATCATGCTAGTAACATGCTAATTCATGCTAGAATCATGCTAGCAATATGCTAATTCATGTTAGAATCATGCTAGTAACATGCTAATTCATGCTAGAATCATGCTAGTAACATGCTAATTCATGCTAGAATGATACTAGTAACATGCTAGTTCATGCTAGAATCATGCTAGTAACATGCTAATTCATGCTAGAATCATGCTAATAACATGCTAATTCATAGTAGAGTCATGCTAATGACATGCTAATTGTTCTATCTATCTATCTATCTATCTATCTATCTATCTATCTATCTATCTATCTATCTATCTATCTATCTATCTATCTATCTATCTATCTATCTATCTATCTATCTATCTTTTCGTACTTTTTAAAACTACTTTAAACTAAATAAACTATTACCTACAGACTTTCACAAGCCAGCCTCAAAGTTTGTCCTCAAACTTTAATAATCTAGTTATTCTTCTTCTTCTTCTGAGACTAATTTCTAAGTGTATCTCCTCCTAGGCCTTTCAAGCTACATACTTCAAACTTTCGTCAAACCTTCAAACTGGTCTGACTCGGGTTGCTATATCTTTTCTAACTGATCCGACCTTGGGTTTTCCGAAAAACGACCCAGAAAAATCCCAAAAGTCCCATTGACTTAACATTGGATCAACCTTTGTGAGCTCATAACTCTGCATCAGACTGTCCTACAGACTAGAGTCTGGCCTCATTCAACTCAGTCTAGCCAGCAGCCAATCACTGATTACCTTTAAACTTACTAGCCACTCCCTAGCAACCAATTTCAGCACCCTAGCAACTGTCCCAGAGACTGTGACTAGCTATTCTAACACACGCTAACAGTTTTAACATCCTACTGACATGCTAATCTTGCAATAAAGGTGCTAGCAACAAGACAGTGACATGCTAGTCATGCTAGTAACATGCTAATTCATGCTAACAACATGCTAATTCATGCTAGAAACAAGCTGATTCATGCTAGAATCATGCTAGTAACATATTAATATCATGCTAGTAACATGCTAATTCATGCTAGAATCATGCTAATTCATGCTAATTCATGCTAGAAACATGCTAATTCATGCTAGAATCATCCTAGTAACATGCTAATTCATGCTAGAATCATGCTAGTAACATGCTAATTTATGCTAGAATAATGCTAGTTACATGCTAATTCATGCTAGAATCATGCTAGTTATATGCTAATTCATGCTAGAAACATGCTAACAACATGCTAATTCATGCTAGAATCATGCTAATTCATGCTAGAAACATGCTAATTCATGCTATAATCATGCTAACAACATGCTAATTCATGCTAGAATCATGCTAACAACATGCTAATTCATGCTAGAAACATGCTAAATCATGCTAGTAACATGCTAGAATCATGCTAATTCATGCTAGAAACATGCTAATTCATGCTAGGATCATGCTAGTAACATGCTATTTCATGCTAGAATCATGCTAGTAACATGCTATTTCATGCTAGAATCATGCTAGTAACATGCTAATTCATGCTAGAAACATGCAAGTAACATGCTAATTCATGCTAGGATCATGCTAGTAGCATGCTAATTCATGCTCAAATCATGCTAGTAACATGCTAATTCATGCTAGAATCATGCTTGTAACATGCTAATTCATGCTAGAATCATGCTAGTAACATGCTAATTCATGCTAGAATCATGCTAGTAACATGCTAATTCATGCTAGGATCGTGCTAATAACATGCTAATTCATGCTAGAATCATGCTAGTAACATGCTAATTCATGCTAGAATTATACTAGAAACATGCTAATTCATACTAGGATCATGCTAGTAACAAGCTAATTCATGCTAGGATCATGCTAATAACATGCTAATTCGTGCTAGAATCATTCTAGTAACATGCTAATTCATGCTAGAATTATGCTAGAAACATGCTAATTTATGCTAGAATCATGTTAACAACATGCTAATTCATGTTAGAAACTTGCTAATCTATGCTATAATCATGCTAGTTACATGCTAATTCATGCTAGAATCCTGCTAATTCATGCTAGAATCATGCTAGTTAAATGCTAATTCATGCTAGTTCATGGTAGAATCATGCTAGTTACATGCTAATTTATGTTAGAATCATGCTAGTTACTTGCTAATTCATGCTAGTAACATGCTAATTCATGCTAGAAACATGCTAGTAACATGCTAATTAATGCTAGAATCATGCTAATTGATGTTAGCAACTGCCTAGCAACCACTCAGAATACTTTAGCAACCGCCTAGCAACAACCTAGAAACATGCTAACATATATGTACTTATCTATGCCGACTGTTTCAAACTTCATAAAAACTGCTTCAGTTATTTACACTTTAAAACGACTTCAAACTTTTAGACTCGGCTTTTCAAGCCACCATAAAGTTTGTCCTCAAACTTTAATATCTAGTTATAACTTACTATAGTATATTTTCATGTGTGTGTCTGACTGCTAAAAATAGATCTGGTAGAAGATATCGCTGCCTCTGTCATGCCTGTTTCACAACGCAAGCACAAACAGAGCATGAGCAGCGCGTGCACAGCGCATATGGTGAGCGAAAGCTGCGCGCAGGTGTTTGCCTTTCACACTGACTGCGTCTGCAGTGCACAGCTCACCGGCAGCTGCTGCACGGATCAATCTACCTCTGTCTATTCTATCTAGTTATCTATCCATAAATACAGCACAATCTCACGGCAATTCGTAACTTTTTGATTTAGTGTGTAATTCGTACGAATTCGTACGATGTAATTTGTACAATTTAGTACGATTTGCTCATCCCCCAATGACGGTTGGGTTTAGGGGTGGGGTTAGGTGCCACGCCTCCTTTTTAAAATCGTACGACTGAACTCGAATTAGCCACTAAACTGACAAAACGTAAAATACTTCCGTTTTCTCGTGAGATCAGGCTGATAAATACACTTCTTTTACTTTTCATCCGCACCAAGACTCATGGCAACTTCCTCTTCTGCTGTTTCCTTAACCTGCAAGTCTTTATTTTACACATTATATAGATCCTAAAGAACTGTTTGCTTCTCACGCTCTGAGGAGTGTCATTCATGTCTTTCAGGTGCACTCGATCAGAAGACAATCGCCTTGTGATGTCATTTTGTTTTTGATTGTTAGGATGATGTAGGCCTATAATTATATTAATATTCATACAATACAGTTATAATGATATTTATACATGATCAAACTAGTGTGCAACTTAGGAAAAAGTAATATTATTATGGTTTTAAATTACTTTTTGTAGTTTTGCACAAATATTTGTTGCCGTTTTTAATTGTTTAAGTTAATTTGATTGAATTGATATAAATCAGTTGATATTATCGATGCATTTATTGGGTAAAATCGCTACCTTTTACTGTCATTCAATGCGTTTTTGGATGCACTGTCACTTTAATTGAGTGTGAGCAGCAAAATAGACCCAGCACCGAAACTATTGCGGCAGCTGCCTCAGCGACGCTCACGCCTCGCGCTGATACGGTGCTTCTGCATGCAGTATGAAAGCTCTAATCTGTTAACGTGGACGCCGAAAAAACGCGCTCCTCACGCTCTGCTCACACTTAAACTGTGAAACAGGCTTTACTCTTTATCTTGCAATTTTTTGTTAACATTTATTATTATTTATTTAGGATATGCGTTTTCGTGTTCTGCCTGATTATTAAACTCTTAAAATGACTAGAATTAAATGAAATATTCTTCAGAATAAAATATGATGTGTTCTTTGGAAGAGTGTACTTGCATCGTGATGCTATTATATTGTCATTCTGGCGTTATATGAGTGGCATAAAATGGTCTTATAATAACAATAATATCGTTTATCGCAATATATTTTGGTGCAATATGTCATACGACTGAAAATGTAAATCACGACAGGCCTGCACAGATCAATCTACCTCTGTCTATTCTATCTAGTTATCTATCCATAAATACAACGCAATCTCACGGCAATTCGTAACTTTGATTTAGTGTGTAATTCGTATGAATTAGTATGATGTAATTCGTACAATTTAGTACGATTTGCTCATCCCCCAATGACGGTTGGGTTTAGGGGTGGGGTTAGGTGCCACGCCTCCTTTTTAAAATCGTACGACTGAACTCGAATTAGCCACTAAACTGACAAAACGTAAAATACTTCCGTTTTCTCGTGAGATCAGGCTGATAAATACACTTTTTTTACTTTTCATCCGCACCAAGACCCGTGGCAACTTCCTCTTCTGCTGTTTCGTTAACCTGCAAGTCTTTATTTTACACATTATATAGATCCTAAAGAACTGTTTGCTTCTCACGCTCTGAGGAGTGTCATTCATGTCTTTCAGGTGCACTCGATCAGAAGACAATCGCCTTGTGATGTCATTTTGTTTTTGATTGTTAGGATGATGTAAGCCTATAATTATATTAATATTCATACAATACAGTTATAATGATATTTATACATGATCAAACTAGTGTGCAACTTAGGCAAAACTAATATTATAATGGTTTTAAATTACTTTTTGTAGTTTTGTATAAATATTTGTTGCCGTTTTTAATCGTTTAAGTTCATTTGATTGAATTGATATAAATCAGTTGATATTATCGATGCATTTATTGGCTAAAATTGTTACTTTTACTGTCATTCAATGTGTATGTGGTCAGTATCAATACGCTGTCACTTTAATTGAGTGCGAGCAGCAAAAATAGACCCAGCGTTGAAACTATTGCGGCACTGCTGTTTCAGGGACGCTCACGCCTCGCGCTGATGCGGTGCTTCTGCATGCAGTATGAAAGCTCTAATCTGTTAACGTGGACGCCGAAAAAAATACGCTGCTTTGCTCACGCTTGCACTGTGAAACAGGCTTTACTCTTTACCTTACACTTTTTTGTTAACATTTATTATTATTTATTTAGGATATGCGTTTTCGTGTTCTGCCTGATTATTAAACTCTTAAAATGACTAGAATTAAATGAAATATTCTTCAGAATAAAATATGATGTGTTCTTTAAAAGAGCTGTGATGCTATTATATTGTCATTCTGGCGTTATATGAGTGGCATAAAATAGTCTTATAATAACAATAATATCGTTTATCGCAATATATTTTGGTGCAATATGTCATACGACTGAATGTAAATCACGACAGGCCTACATCCCGCTACATGTGTGGACATACAGTGAAACGATACAGTGTATGTCATGTCTTGCAGGACCACGGTGCTACATAAAGAAGCATAATCATACATAATGACACAACACTGGATGTAAGAGCATATTTTACAGCCAATACATCGATTACCGCTTCAGTTTGTTAGTTATCTATGCATATACTATAAATAGTTAACTATACACACATAGGCCTGTCACAATAGATGAATTACCGGTTTCTGAACATTCAAGATGTGTGCACAGCGAGGTTGCAGAAAAAACGGGAGCGCTAGCATTTACAGCAAATGACATTTGATGCGGTACAGAGTTTGTTGTTGTTTTAGAAATAAGTTATATTGATTACATATTAAATATATTATTTAAATAATGCTTTCATCGTATTATAACAGCTCGTCACCCAGTGATAAACACCGTTATTCTGCAAAATTAACCTTAAAGTGTGCGGTGTTCGTCACGCTCTGAATTGCACGCTCCCAATGGATATTGGATAAGACGAAATGGCCAAGTATCCAGCCCCAAATATTCAACTATCTTGAAACTCCAAGTGTTTTACAAGAGCGAAGTTAAGGGCCTACAAGTCTTTTAATGTCTTCAATGTTGTTTTGTGTGGTCATGTACAAGAAATAATGTTCCAGGATGACCAGATTTAAAACTTTGTAGTGCTAAAAACCGAGGTTCTGCCTAGCCAAAGACAAGGAAAGAAGACGGAGCTGTACAAGGCCTGGGTGATCATCAACAAGCAAAACAACTGCATTCTGACAGCGAACTGCACCTGTACGGCAGGGTATGTGAACGCATTATTACATTTCATTATGAGTATTATATGTCCGCGGTTTAACTAACCATATGTAACTGTTTTTGCTGAAATCATTGCTGCAATCAAAAATGAGTAATGTGTATGATTCAGCATAGTGTGAACTTACCTGATATAACATGAGAACTGCAGAGTCCAGCATTTTTAATTAGGTCCTCACTCCATTCAGCTCCCTTTTAGCCAAAGACGTCTGCAGTTGACATTAAAACAGTGTGGTGTATGGTAAAAGTTAAGTTTTCTATTTTTGGACAAATTTGGCATCCTACCTCACAACACAACATGTTTGATATTGCAACCGGTCTTATTTTGCAAACGGGACCCCGTGTGACGTCATGTGTGACGTAGGTTGGTAATTCCTCTATATTTGTGTTTTGTTGTATGATATATTGCACCAAAATATGTTGCGTTAAACAATATTATTGTCATTTTAAGACCATTTTATGACACTCATTATATTATGACAATATAATATTATCACAATGCAAGTACACTCTTCCAAAGAACACATTATATTTTATTCTTAAGGCAAGGCAAGTTTATTTCTATAGCACATTTCATACACAGTGGCAATTCAAAGTGCTTTACATAAACAGGAATAAAAGAAACAAGTATAAGAGAAATAAAAACAAGTAATAAAAATGGTAAAAAATAAATAAATAACCATAAAATGTGTTATAAAAGAATGAAAAAGAAGAGA
Source organism: Danio aesculapii (assembly GCF_903798145.1). Classification (NCBI taxonomy): domain Eukaryota; kingdom Metazoa; phylum Chordata; class Actinopteri; order Cypriniformes; family Danionidae; genus Danio; species Danio aesculapii. The sequence continues at coordinate 52,819,720 of NC_079442.1, forward strand.
AAAACATAATAGTGCAATCTGTCGTACGTAGCACAGTGCTCATTCAGTAAAGGCACAGCTAAACAGATGTGTTTTCAGTCTTGATTTGAATGTGCCTAATGTTGGAGCACATCTGATCATTTCTGGAAGCTGATTCCAGCAGCAGGGGGCACTGTTAGTAGCTGAAAGCCGATTCACCCTGCTTTGAGTGAACTCTTGGAATTTCTAGTTTATTTGATCCTAAAGATCTGAGTGATCTGTTATGTTTGTATTCAGTGAGCATATCTGTAATGTATTGAGCTCCTAGGCCATTTAGTGATTTATAGAGCAGTAATAATACTGTAAAATCTATTCTGAATGTAACTGGGAGCCAGTGTAAAGACCTGAGGACAGGTGTGATGTGCTCTGATTTCCTGCTTCTGGTCAGAATTCTGGCCGCAGCGTTCTGGATGAGCTGCAACTGTCTGACTGTCTTTTTGGGGAGGCCAGTGAGGAGTCCATTACAGTAATCCATCCTGCTGCTGATAAAAGCATGAACAAGTTTCTCCAAGTCCACACTGGAAACAAAGCATCTGATTCCTGCAATGTTTTTGAGATGATAGTATGCTGATTTACTAACTGCTTTGACATGACTATTGAAACTCAGATCTGACTCCAGAGTCACACCAAGATTCTTGACCTTATTTTTTGTTGTTTGACCCTTAGAGCCAAGGTACGCATTCACCTTGAGAACCTCATCTCTGTTCCCAAACGCAATCACTTCAGTTTTCTCTTTGTTTAACTGAAGAAAGTTTTGGCACATCCAATTGTTAATTTCATCAATGCATTGGCAGAGGGTGTCAATGGGGCTGTAGTCATTAGGCAGTAAGGCTAGGTAGATCTGAGTGTCATCAGCATAGCTGTGGTAGGAGATTTGTTTTTTTGTTCTTAAGAATATTTCATTTTACTCTTCTAAAGCATAAAACAACATAATATGTTTGCAGATATTTCAGAAACATGCTCAGTGAATATTTTTGTTTATCTGAAAAACAATGCTGAAGTCAGATATTCTGCTTTGAAAATGTGCGTTACGTGCCTTAATGTCTGTCTTTGTTTTGGTCATTTTAACCCGCCCACTGTCAGTTTAGCTAATTATATTTCAGCACCCGGGTTGCCTTGTGGGAAAACAACATATTTTATTCAGTCATTTAGAAAGACTCATGCATCCGTGACTGAAATACACCGAAGGTGGACAATAGCAGACTCTGAAATGAGACGCAGATTCAGAGTTCCACATGAGGTTGTTAATTAGCAATAATATAAATTTTACGAACGTAAACATTAGGTGAGCAGGTTATGAAAAATATGAAATATTCAAAAAAATATGAAAATATCAAACTATTAATAAATACTGTGAAAGTATCCAAATTAAAATGACAGATTAATGATTTCAGCATCATTTAGTAAATTGTAGATTAATGTGGTATATGTAGTATATTAATTTGAATAATGCTTTTCTTTCTATATTGTCTTTTCTTTTTAATAATATTTAGTTTTGGTCATTTTATTGTGTGTGCATTTTAATTGTTTAATATGTTTTGAATGTCTTATTCATTCATTTTCTTTTCGGCTTAGTCCCTTTATTATTCTGGGGTCGCCACAGTGGATTGAACCGCCAACTTATCTAGCATATGTTTTGCGCAGCGGATGCTCTTCCAGCTGCAACCCATCTCTGGGAAACATCCATACAAACTCACACACACACATACACTATGGACAATTTAGCCTACCCAATTCACCTATACCACATGTCTTTGGACTTGTGGGGGAAACTGAAGCACCTGACCTTCTTGCTGTGAGGCGGACGTGCTACCCACTGCACCATATTAGCTATTTTAATTTAAAGTTAAAAGGAAACATTCACTGATCAGCTACTTAATTTAAATAGCTTCAATTGAGCAAAAAAATAGTTGTATCTTTTATTTAGAGCTTCCCATTTGGGAAGTGATGATCTAATGTTTGCTTATATTTAGCTGATGTTTTTATAGATTCCCTGTAATATCAGTAATGCAATTGTATCATTGTCCTATAATCGTTCATATTAGTGCATTAAATATTCAGAGATGCGAACAGGAGATCATGTGAAAGCAAACTGCAGTACTTTACTCGGATCTCAGAGCCACAATTAAACTAATTACAGGGCAGTAAAGCAGCATAATATCAAGTCTATTTTTAGGCCATTATCGAATTATTCATTAGACGCCTCTAAAGTGCACAGAGGAGTTCGATTGAGAGTTAATGCAGTAAAGCTTCAGAAAATAACACGTGCAGATCCCTGGATTAATTTCAGAGCACTTTAATGAAGAAACACTACAGTGACAGATTTGCTTTATTTTCTCCATATATAAATTACAGTAAAACCTCAACCTCTCAAAATATTGGTAACACTTTAAGTAACCGCTCAGCATTTGCTACTGGCTTATTACCTGCCTATTATTAGGATAATAACTGTTTGTCTGCACTTATAAACTATGATTTTATTATACAGCGGAGGGGAATGAGTATGCAACACGTCACCATTTTTCTCAGAAAACATTCTTTTAAAGGTGCTGCTGACTTGAAATGTTCACCAGATGTTCACTCCTCTGTGAAGCTCTTGAAGTTTGCAGACGACACCACACTTATCGGCCTCATTCAGGACGGTGACGAGTCTGCTTACAGACAGGAGGTTAAGGAGTTGGCTGTCTGGTGTAGCCACAACAACCTGGAGCTCAACACGCTCAAAACAGTGGAGATGATAGTGGACTTCAGGAGAAACCCCCCTGCTCTCCCCCCACTGAGCATCATGGACAGCATTGTGGCAGCAGTGGAGTCATTCAGGTTCCTGGGCACCACCATCTCTCAGGACCTGAAGTGGGACACTCACATTGACTCCATTGTCAAAAAAGCTCAACAGAGGCTGTACTTTCTTCGTCAGCTGAGGAAGTTTAACCTCCCAATAGAGCTGCTGAAACAGTTCTACACCTCCATCATTGAATCAGTCATCTGCACATCAATAACTGTCTGGTTTAGCTCAGCTACTAAATAAGACCTCCAAAGACTACGTCGAATAGTTCGGACTGCTGAGCGAATCACTGGTACAACCCTTCCTACTCCCCAAGAACTGTACTTATCCAGAGCGAGCAGAAGGGCTGTCAAAATCACTCTGGACCCCTCACACCCAGCACACTGCCTCTTTGAACTTTTACCTTCTGGTCGACGCTACAGAGCACTGCGCACCAGAACAGCCCGACACAGAAACAGTTTCTTCCCTCAGGCAATCCATCTCATGAACACTTGATGATAATAATTGCGGAACCAACATCACTACTGTTATACACTTTTATACACGTATACACTTATTTAACAACACACTTTACATGCCAATTTGCACATAACAGCTGCACATATAACATTGTATATAGTAATAAACATGTACATACACTTGTCAATCTGTATATTTGCACTCACTAGTTCTATTTTTTTTCTTTTTTAAATATATTTATTATCTGTTTTTTGTCTTGTCTCTGTAATCCTGTTGCACTGTAGAAGCTCTGTCACGAAAACAAATTCCTAGTATGTGTAAACATACCTGGCAATAAAGCTCTTTCTGATTCTGATTCTGATTCTGATGTTGGTTACAACCAAAGAAATCCAAATATCCAAAGAAAACAAATCTAATTAGTTTACCAATGAAGCCCTGTGTAATAAATAGAAATGACACAGGGAAAAAGTATTGAACACATGAAGAAAGGGAGGTGTAGTTCAGCAGTGAAAGCCCAGACAGCAGCTGAAATCTCTCAGTAGTTCTTCAGCAACCCTCTGCCCTTCCTCAGTGTAAATGAATATCAGCTGCTTCAGTCCAACATCTACATTAGCAGGAGGATGTAGATGAAACCAGGGTGGACATTTTAGCAAGACAATGGTCCAAAACACAGCCAAGGAGACTCTCGGATGCTTTCAGAGAAAGAAAATCAAGCTGTAGAATGGCCCAACCAATCACCTGACTCCAATCCAATAGAGAATACAAAATAAAGCTCAGATTTGATAGACGAAACCCACAGAAGCATCATGATTTTGACACTCTGTTGTAGTCTGTGAGAAACTCACTCCTGAGCAATGCATGAGACTTCATTCTCCATATGAGAGGCGTCTTTAAGCTGCAGCACCAAAAAAGCCTTAATTAGTTAATTAGTAGTTTATTGAGCTAAAAGTCTTAGTTAATGGCTTGTTAATAGTGTCAATGTGACCAAAATGTTTAAAAATATTATCAATTTGACTGTACTGACACTAATGTATGAGCAAAATTAGCCGAATAATGACTTTATTGTCAATTAAAGCTGATTTACTGCTAAAGTTTTGTTTGCTTCATAATTTAAAGGACTTTGTGTTACTTAAAAAAAAATAAGGGGAAAAGGGACACCTAAAAATTAAGTCACAGTTTACTTGTAAACCTGTTACACTTCATCTGAAAGAAAATATTTCAAAGAATGTTGGCAAAACAAAAAGCTGGCTGTACCCTATTATAATTATAATTAAGTTTCTGGTTACATTCTTCAAAATAACTACTTTTGTGTTCTTCAGAAGAAACTGGTATAGGTTAGCAAGAATTCAATGGTAAGTAAATGATTACATTTTTGATTGTTGGAGGAAATATCCCCTTAACACTTATCTGTATTAGCCATGGGGCGGTATAAGAGTCTGACGGAATGATAACCTTGGATATAAATTTCACGGTATTGTGATACCTTCTCTAACATATCTTCTTTTTAAATGTCTGGGTAAAAAACAAAAAAACATTTCCCCCCTATTGAACACAGTGTATTTTATTTTGAGAGACATTTAAAATATTTTATAGTAGTAAACATGTCAGGCTGAAAAATTCAATTGAATCATTGACTTCTGCTGTCTTCATTAGTTTCAAAAACACTGATTTCTGTACAATTTAAAACAGCATCTTTGGATATCTTTTCTGCTGGACATACTGTTGTGCAAAAAAAAACAAAAAAAAACATAAATTAAACTTACACATCTTACACATTTTCATCTGAGAAATATCGCTAAGTTTTGTAGTATGCTATCCATCTCAGATGCAGAATAGCTAGTCCATGATTTTATGACTTCTAGGCTGGACTACTGTAATGCACGGTTTGCTGGCTGCCCAGCATCCTCTATTAACAAACTTCAGCTAGTACAAAATGCAGCTGCCAGAGTTCTTACCAGGTCTAGAAAATTTGATCACATCACCCCAATTTTATCCTCCTTACACTGGCTGCCTGTTAAGTTTCGTATTGAATTTAAAATATTGCTTCTTACCTATAAAGCTTTAAATAATCTAGCTCCTGTTTATCTAACCAACCTTCTGTCTCACTACAATTCAACCCGCTCTTTAATATCTTAAAACTCAGGGCTTCTGGCAGTACCTAGAATAGCAAAGTCGAGTAAAGGAGGTCGAGCCTTCTCACTTATAGCTCCTAAACTCTGGAATAGCCTTCCTGATGACGTCCAAGGCTTAGACACACTCTTACAGTTCAAAACTAGATTATAGACCCAGCTCTTTAGTAAAGGGTCAAATGGTCGTGCCCATCTGAACCCAGTTTCTCTCGAGGTTATTTTCTTCATTTTCACCAATAGGTAAAGTTTTTTCCCTCTCCGCTGTCGCCACTGGTTTGCATGGTTCGGGATCTGTAGAGCTGCGCATCGTTGGATTTGCTCTTCAATGTTTGGACTCTCAGTAGTGATTATTAAACCACACTGAACTGAGCTAAACTGAACTGAACTTAAACACTGAAAGCTGAACTACACTGTTTCAATTTACTATGATCTTCTATGTGAAGCTGCTTTGGCACAATCATCGTAAACGTGCTATACAAATAAAGGTGAATCGAATTGAATACCTTATTGCAAAAAATTGTGGCAGTTTTAAAACCTTGGCTTTTCCAAACCACAGTATACCTTGAAAACGGTTATCGTCCCATGCCTAATCTTCATTATATGAGATATCAAAGTAAAACCATTAAACTTATTTTATTTCAGCCTCTTGCAAAGACAATATTTTTCATTTTTACATTTTTATCTTTTTCAGTTCTTGTTAATCCTTTAAACGGCACTGTAAGATGAATACGAGTATCTTCATACACTTCAAATCACAATAAGTTAACAAAAGAAAACAAATCATACCTTAATGCAGTGGTTCCCAAAGTAGGGGTCTCAGGACAGTGACAGGGATTCGCTTGGTGATTTAAAAAAAAAAAAAAAAAAAAAGGTAAAATAAATTTGATTAAACTATTAGAATGACAATATTTTAACCAGAACCCACAGAGGATATGATTAATAGTAGTTTTTAATAGTAAAAAAACAACATGCAAATGAAAAGACATCAGCCTTTCAGTTATTTTTTTCATAGGATTGGTGTGTTTACATTGTGTCAGATGCAGCAGATTGATTTTATAGCACCAGGTTAAACTTTCTGACACCTTTATGGCAGTAAAATACAGTAAAAATAAATACAGGTCATAACTGAACATTGAGGATGATCTCTGATTGGTGGTCTCCAAAATTAAACCAAGAATAGACTCGTGCTGAAAACATAATGCACAGCAATCTCTTTAGTTGAGGTTAATATTCAATTAATAAATGACTATAAAGATGATTTGGTTGTTAGACTGTTGCCCTTTTTTGTGTTGTCAATATCCTCGTGTTTATATAGGCCTATTGTTGTATATGCATATGTATAACTACCTAAGAGGAATTTGGGGGTTGCGAGTCACTGGCATTGTTACTTTAGGGGTTACGGACTGAAAGTTTTGGAAACCCCTGCCTTAATGCCTCTTCGAAGTGGAGCTGAATAAATAGATAATTTGTAAATCCAGCCTGATCTCACGAGAAAACGTAAGTATTTTACGTTTTGTCAGTTTAATGGCTAATTCGTACCAATTCGTTCGAGTTCAGTCGTACGAAATTGTTCGATTTTAAAAAGGAGGCGTGGCACCTAACCCCACCCCTAAACCCAACCGTCATTGGGGGAGGAGCAAATTGTACATAAATGTACAAATTAGATCGTACAAATTCATACGAATTAGCCACTAAATCAAAAAGTTACGAATTGCCGTGAGATTGTGTTGGTAAATCTTGTGTTTTGCATCCTAACGTGAGTTTAAAACATGTCTTGTGCAGTCAGCCCAGTAAAGCCCTGCTCACACTGTGAGATTTCAGCCACGATTCTGTCATTCAATTCAATTCCCCTTTATTTGTATAGCGCTTATACAATGTAGATTGTGTCAAAGCAGCTTCACATAAAAGGTCACAGTAAATAGGAACAGTGTAGTTCAGTTTGTAGTGTTTAAGTTCAGTTTAACTCAGTTCAGTGTGGTTTAATAATCACTACTGAGAGTCCAAATATTGAAGAGCAAATCCAACGATGCACAGCTCTACAGATCCCGAACCATGCAAGCCAGTGGCGACAGCGGAGAGGGAAAAAACTTCACTAATGGCGGAAGTGAAGAAAAAAAACCTTGAGAGAAACCAGGCTCAATTGGGCACGACCATTTTAATTTCTCCGCTGGCCAAACGTCTTGTGCAGAGCTGCAGTCTCAGTGGCGGAGGCTGGAAGCTGGCCTCAGCGAAGACTCATCTGTCTCTGGAGCGTCACAGGAATCATCTGAGACAGATTTGGGAAATCCTAAAAGATTCCTGAAATCCTAAAATCTTTGATCATTGGTTTGACGTGTTCACAGACAGCCGCTTGGTTTTCTTCCATGTTTGGCGCGACTTCATTGATTGATTGTTCAGTCGGACTTTATGACTGCTGAAATGTTAGTGTGACATGGGAGCCATGTTCGTGCAGTCTGACATGCAACAATCGTTAAGGATTATAAAAAAAAATCGCACGGTGTGAGCCGGCCTTAACCCATATTACTTAATCTCTGGTTGCGTTTTCAAAATAAAAGTCTCATATACTTAGTAAGTTAAATATAAGCTTTAAAATAACGAAGGGAGGTAGTCTATCATCGTTTTCTCTCTAAAAAAACATTGTGACTTATCAAAAGCAGAGTGAGGCGGCATATTAATGATCTCAGAGCTGCATATGAGTCTGTGTTCTCTTGATGACATGGCTGCTCATCAGGTCTGGATGAATGACCTAAAGTAGGCTTGCATGCAAATGCAGAGGGCGTGGAGTCTCATCACAGCTTGCTTTGTCTTCTGATTGGACTATTATCTACTGGGGTTTTACACTGGGGAATTTAGATAACCAGTAAATTAAGGTGTCTGAGGCTTACGGTGTGTTCATTTCCAAAAACTGATCTCTTACTATTAAACTATGCCTAGATATACCCAGATTTTCTTTATAGGACAACTTTAAAAGTGGAGCAAAGTCTCAATCTCTACTGCACAAATCAAACTCCACCAAGACTACAACTACAATGTTTGAGGCTCATAATAGCTGTTTTTCACACACAATAAACACTGACATCATGTAAATTTATCACAAACCAACATAGTTTTGTGCATAAAACTAGATTTATTGACCACTTGTTTCATCAGCTCTGAATCACGTCTGTCTTTTGGGAGATGAGAACTCCAGATCATTAAAACTTTTGCAGATCTTTCACATTCACAAACTAGAAAGGTCAAGTCCCAAAAGCACATTAATTAAAATCCCATACTGCATCAGAGATTGCAGACCCGGACATATAAAAAGCCTTGTCCTGAGTTTGTGTTTTGCAGTAATGTGTTCCTGATAAAATGAAGCAGTAAGTTGTGCACATGTGTGTGTCCTCAGTGATGAATGTGCTGACGTTATGGAGAGGCTTTTAAAAATATTTCCTGTGGAAATGAAGGACAGATGGTGACTTTATTATGAGGCCAGCAGAATAATGACATTAAGTCATTACTTACTCATCCTCATGTTTCTCTGCGCTACTGTTATGGGGAGAAAATTGTTTTCTCAAAAATATAAAGCAACAATATATGCTGTGGTTTTTATCCGACTATTTTTATGTGCATTGTTGGATATTGCTTAAAAATGCTGGATGGGATTGATCAGATGTGCTTACAAAAATGCACTTTCAGTTGAGTGAGATTTTCTTTAATGCAATAATAATATATGCACACAAATGGAAAACACATTTAGAATACATTTTCTTTCGGCTTAGTCCCTTTATTCATCAGGGGTCACCACAGTGGAATGAACTGCCAACTATTCCATCATATGTTTTACACAGCGGATGCCCTTCCAGCTGCAACCCAGTACTGGGAAACACACATACGCATTAATTCACAGATACACTGCAGTCAATTAAGTACATCAATTCCCCTATAGCGCATGTGTTTGGACTGTGGGGGAAACCGGAGCACCCGGAGGAAACCAACGCCAACACTGAGAGAACATGCAAACTCCACACAGAAATGCCAACTGACCCAGCCGGGACTGAAACCAGCGACCTTATTGCTGTGAGGCTACAGTGCTAGCCACTGAGCCACCATATCAAAATGTTCCTCAATCTTCAAATCATGTTAGATTAATTTCTTTTTGTAGGGTCATGTGACACTGAAGTAATAATGCTAAAAATTCATATTTACATCAGGATTTAATTTAGTTTTGCAATATTTTTACATAGAAAACCTTTTTATAAAAAAATATTACAGATTTTACTGAATTTTGTTATTTTTTTATGTTATTTTCACCCCTTTTCTTAAAAAACGGTGTATGGATTTGCAGCAACAGCACAGATTTCGGGACCCTTGCTGTCTATGCAGGATGAGAGAGCTCCAGGATTTCATCTAAAATATCTTCATTTGTGTCCTGAAGATGAACGAAGCTCTCAGAGGATTGAAACGACTTCAGGGTGAGTCATTAATAACAGATTTATCATTTTTGGTTGAACTAAACCTCTAATATCAGGATTTATTTTGCGATCGCTCTATTTGTCCTCGTCATACTATGACGGTAACACATTTAGAATAAATTGTTTATTGGAGAAAAATAGATGTTTTTTTTTTATTAAAGTTTATTTATTTATTGATGTTGAGATCGTTTTATGGGAAGTGATTTTTTTCTTCTCTTGAATGTGTGAAATGGAGAAAAGGTGATTTATTTACAAATATTTACATTTCGTGCACCTTTAGATGCAATTAGATGTTAATAATAATAATAATGACAGAACGTGTTATAATCTTCAAATCATCATGTTAGTGATTTCCGAAGGATCATCTGTCACTAAAGTAGTGATGTTAAAAAGGTATCGTTTCATCAGACGATTAAAATGTAATTTCACAATATTCACATATGAAACAGCCATTATTGATAGTAAAAATATTACAGATTTTACTGCATATTTAATGTTATTTTCTTGCCTTTCGTTAAAGATTTTTTATTTGTGTTCCACAGAACAGTTTTCAGGACTCTTGCTGTCTATCTATGCAGGATGAGAGAGCTCCAGGATTTCATCTAAAATATCTTCATCTGTGTCCTGAAGATGAACGAAGCTCTCAGAGGATTAAAATCCAACAGGGTTAGTCATTAATTACAGACTTTTATTTTTGGGTAACAATTTAATGTCATTTATTCTGTGATCGCTCTAGTTGTCTGTATGCAGTCTGCACCATTTTAATATTAGAAATATTACAGATTTTCCTGCATTTTTTTGTTGTTTTAAAATTATTTTTTATGTTATTTTTACAGCTTTTCTTAAAGATTTTCATTTTTTATTCCACAGTACAGCATAGGGATCTGCAGCAACAGCACAGATTTCAAGACCCTTGCTGTCTATGCAGGATGAGAGAGCTCCAGGATTTCATCTAAAATATCTTCATCTGTGTCCTGAAGATGAACGAAGCTCTCAGAGGATTGAAACGACACCTGAGTGAGTAATTAATAACAGAAGCTTCATTTTGTGTGAACTAACCCTTTAACGTCTTGATTTATTCTGGGATCGCTCTATATTCAAATCATCATGTTAATGATTTCTGTAGGATCATGTGACTAAAGTAATGGTGCTAAAATTCATATTTTCATCAGAGGATTTAATTTAGTTTTGCAATATATGCACATAAAAGGGACCAAGATAAAGGAAAATGAATTAATATATTCACATAGAAAACTGCCATATATAATGTTCAAAATATTACAGATTTTCCTGCATTTTTTTGTTATTTTTAATGTTATTTTCACCCCTTTTCTTAAAGATTTTCATTTTTTATTCCACAGAATGGCGTATGGAAGATTTCAAGACCCTTGCTGTCTATGCAGGATGAGAGAGCTCCAGGATTTCATCTAAAATATCTTCATATGTGTCCTGAAGATGCACGAAGCTCTCAGGGGATTGAAACGACACCTTGGTGAGTAATTATTAACAGATTTAAAATTTTTTGGGTGAACTAACCCTAACATAATTTATTCTGTGATCGCTCCAGTATGCAGTCAGCACCCGCAATGCCATTTCATACAGATTTTCTGAAGCTTTGGGCTGTGCAGAAATGAATGCCTTTAGAAAGCTGTGTTTCTGGTCAGTAGTGACCCATCGCCGTTTGGTCCGAGTGACCACAGGTGCGACAGTCGATTTCCAGTCTCTCCGGCCCGCTTTACACACACATCTGTGCTGAAATAGTTATCACTGATGACACCCAACGTAATTGCTAATTACACGCCTCGGCAAACACATTTTCTCTCTCTCCATTCTGTTTTTTCTGAGGCGAAATCTTGAGAGTTACTTATTTTTTCACTTTATTCGCTGCACTTGGATTCTCAGACTCGTGTCGTTTGGAAGAGGAAGAGAGAAAAAAAAAGCGAGCGTGACTGTAAAACACTCTTTCAGTTGGTTTGAGCAAATTAAATTTGCAGTTTGATAAATGTGGGAATCTGCTTCTCTTCATTGAGGAATGAATTCTTTGCAGCTGCAGTGAGAAAATATTGTGTAAGTGGAGTCGGCGGGATGGGGATCATCATTTTGGTTTTTGGAAATGATCTTATATTTAAGGGTTGCGTGTCTTTGCATGCGATTTTCACATAAATAAATAAGGCAAGAGAATTAAAGTGTCATAGAAAAGACGTAGGAGTGTGTTTATATAAATGCAGAAAGATTTTTTAATGAGTTGATTTAAATGATTAAAGATTAATCATGTTCTAGTGGATAGTTAATCAGTCATTTGCAGACTGGCTCGTTAATATAATACAGTATTGCTTTGTCATTTCATCTGAAATCTAAAATAATAATAAAATAAATAGGCATCACGCTGGCGCAGTGGGTAATTGACATTCATTTTCCTTCGGCTTAGTCCCCTATTCTTAGTCCCCTTCAGCTTAGTCCCTTATTTATCAAGGGTCACCACAGCGGAATGAACCTCCAACTATTCCGCAATGTTTTACACAGCTGATGCCCTTCCAGCTGCAACCCAGTACTGGGAAACACCCATACACACTCAATCACATACACACTCATACACTATGGCCTATTTAGTTCATCCATTCCCCTATAGCACATGTGTTTGAACTGTGGGGGAAACCGGAGCACCCAGAGGAAACCCACGCCAACACGGAGAGAACATGCAAACTCCACACAGAAATGCCAGCAGACCCAGCTGGGACTCAAACCAGTGACCTTCTTGCTGTGATGCGACTGTGAAGAGTAATTGTGTGTGATCTTCAAACCTGATGTTCACTCATCATCTCCGACATCTTCTGCTTTATGAATATTCAGTGCTTGAGATCGTGAAGTTAAACCGAACAATCACTTTGAACGATGACTTTTCTAATTGTCTTCAAGATATTAATGTCTTAATATCTCCCCCATTGCTAAGTGTAAATGACGCATAATTAGATTCACGACGCAAGTGAAAATGCCACTGGTTAATGAAGCACAAAGGGACGTGAGAAATTCATAAACACAGCCTGATAAATCAGCCGTGATGAACCTGAGCGTTCCTCAAACTTCACCGCTGATGAATCTGCTGGAAAAGCACTTCAAGATGCAGATTTCAGATCAGGAAACGCACGCATATGAACATCACATCTGCAGCGCTGTCCAGTCCCGACTGCCCTGTAAATAAAGGCCTGCAGTATAGACTGATTATTTTGGCATTTGCAGAGCAGTATATGTGTGTTTAATAACACAAGTGGGCTTCGTTTCACTGATTACTGCATTAACTTTTCAACACATCTGCAAGAGGAAGAACGTCTCAACGCTCAATTTGAAATTATTCATAAAACATTTTATTGCTGAATCATGTTAGCTGGAAGGTCATCTAATGCTTTTTAACAGCTTTCTAGTGAACGTACAGAGACAATTCTGAAGTCACGTCCTTTAATGATTGCAAAAAAGAGAAAAGTTTGGGTGTCAAACTCTTCATTCATTTCCTTTTCGGCCTAGTCCCTTTATTAATCTGTGGTTGCCACAGCGGAATGAACCGCCAACTTATCCAGCACATTTTGCCTTTCCAGCCGCAACCCATCTCTGGGAAACATCCACATACACTCACCCACACTCATACACTACGGACAATTTAGCTTCAACAATTATTCTGTACCACATGTGTTTAGATTGTGGGGGAAACCAGAGCACTCGGAGGAAACCCATGTGAACGCAAGGAGAACATGCAAACTCCACACAGAAACACTAACTGACGAAGCCGAGGCTCAAACCAGCGACCTTCTTGTTGTGAGGCGACAGCACTATCCACTGCGCCACTGCATTGCCGTGTCAAACTCTTTAAAATGTATATTTTCTATGGGATGCTATATATAATAAGATATTTGTGCGTATACATTAGATTAGTCTATAACAAAGCCTAAACTGGAACTACATTTCAAGATCACGGTCCAAGAATGAGTGCACCCCAATGAATATGTTAGGAAAAATACACTACCTGACAAAAGCCTTGTGGCCTATCCAAGTTTTAGGAACAGCAGATAATAACTTGACTTCTAGTTGATCATCAGAAGTGGCTTATATGAAAGGTAAAGGCCTCTAGATTACGCTTATCTGAGTACAATAAAATATGATCATGTCTTGATTTTGAATGATTTCATTAGTACAGTAAGGTCTGATTTTGCTTAGACTAAAGTCTGCTCACTGAACCTTCAATAATGTCCAGTATAGAATATGTGCTCATGCTGCAGTGGAAACAGAATGAATATTGTGTCTGACTCCATCATGAGCTTGGAGGACTGCATCCATACATCTCTGACATGACTCAAATCACTGATTAATAAAGTCATCTGGAATGGCAAAGAAAGCCTTCTTGCAGGACTCCCAGAGTTCATCAAGAGTCTTTGTGTTCATCTTCAACGCCTCCTCCTCCTCCATCTTACCCCAGACGTGCTCAATAATGTTCACTTCTGGTGACTGGGCTGGCCAATCCTGGAGCAGCTTGACCTTCTTTGCTTTCAGGAGCTTTTATGTGGAGGCTGAAGTATGAGAAGGAGCGCTATCCTGCTGGAGAATTTGCCCTCTCCTGTGGTTTGTAATGTAATGGGCAGCTCAAATGTCTTGATACCTCAGGCTGTTGATGTTGATCATCCACTCTGCAGATCTCTCGCATGCCCCCATACTGAATGTAGACCCCAAATCATGATTGTTCCTTCACCAAACTTGACTGATTTCTCTAAGAATCTTGGTCCATGTGGGTTCCAGTAGGTCTTCTGCAGTATTTGTGATGTTTGGGATGCAGATCAACAGATGATTCAGCAGAGAAATCCACCTTCTGACACTTTTCCAGATCAACTAGAAGTCAAGTTATTATTTGTTGTTCTTACAACTGAGATATACGACAAGACTTTTGTGTTAAACAAACTTTAAATAGAAGAATAAATCAATAGAGAAACAAATTACGTTTAGTTGTAGTTGGTCTTTTTTTAAAATCTCATTTGGATTTCAATATATTATCTTTCTATTCTTAAAAATGTTAGGTGACTCTTAATATAACCGTTTAGCAAAATATATAACTGTCACATTGCGCTGTCATTAATGAAAGGTTTTATTTCTGTAAACTTTTTAACTTTCAGTTAATTAATGAATTATTTTAAAAATAAGTAACGTTTCCACGATTCCACCGAATGATATTTTACAATGTATGTGCCCCCCCAAAATAATGTATAATAAGCTGAAATCATTGTTGGATGTTCTGTTCTTTTAAAAAGAACCCATTTAAACATTTACAAGCAGCAAAAATGGAATGTTCCACTTAAAATTTGATGACAAAAATTGGAGTATTACATAACCATTTGAAAACCAAAAATGGAACGTTCCATTTAAAATTTGATGACCTGAAAATGGAATGTTCAATTTTATTTGATGACCAAAATTGGAATGTTCCATTTTAAAATGATTACCAGAAATGAAATGTTCAATTTTATAATTTGATGACCAAAATTGGAATATTACATTAACGTTTGAAAACCAAAAATGGAATGTTCCATTTAACATTTGAAAACAAAAAATGGAGTGTTCCGTTTACCATTTGAAAACAAAAATGGAATGTTCCATTTTAAAATTTGATGACCAAAAAGTGGAATAATCCATTTTTTTACTTTATTGACCTAAATTGGAATGTTCCATTTAACATTTAAAACCAATAATGGACTGTTATAATTAAAATTTGATGACCAAATATGGTATGTTCCATTTAACTTTTAAAACCAATAATGAAATGTTAATTTTAAAATTTGATAACCAAAAATGGAATGTTCTATTTAAAATGTGATGACCAAATATGTAATGTTCCATTTTAAAATTTAATAACCAAAATTGGAATGTTCCATTTAACATTTAAAACCAATAATGAAATGTTAATTTTAAAAATTGATAACCAAAAATGGTATATTTCATTTTAAATTTTGATAACCAAAATTGGAATGTTCCATTTAACATTTGAAAACCAAAAATGGAGTGTTCCGTTTACCATTTGAAAACAAAAATGGAATGTTCCATTTTAAAATTTGATGATCAGAAATGGAATATTCCATTTTAAAATTTGATGACCAAAAAGTGGAATGTTCCATTTTTTACTTTGACCTAAATTGGAATGTTCCATTTAACATTTAAAACCAATAATGAAATGTTAATTTTAAAAATTGAGAACCAAAAATGATATTTCATTTTAAATTTTGATAACCAAAATTGGAATGTTCCATTTAACATTTGAAAACCAAAAATGGAATGTTCTATTTAAAATGTGATGACCAAAAATGGAACGTTCCATTTTATAATTTGATGACCAAAATTGGAATGTTCCATTTAACATTTAAGAACCAATAATGAAACGTTCCATTAACATTTGAACAAAAAAGGTTGGAAAACAATATAAAAGCTGAATCTTTTTGAACATTTAAAGAACAAAAACGTATCCGCAAACGCTTGTTCCTCAAGAAACATTGATATATTGATTATTTTGGCGTTTATAGCATCAAATGAGTATTTAATAACACAAATGGGGTTTGTTTTATAGCCTATAATACTTCTGAGCACATCTGGAAGAAAAAGAAGGTCTCAGTGCTGTATTTAAGGGATGTCTGGATGTGTTTATGCTGGGTGTGTTTGCTATTATCTTTACGGTTGGCTTCAGTCTGCGGGGCGTCACGGGTGGGTCATTCTCGGGGTCAGAGGTCACGCAGGCGAACTCATCATGGTGGCAGTGTGTGAGGGTGAACAGCGGGTCTGTGTGCCGACAGACGCTCTGCTCCTCAGGGGTTTGTGTCTGGCAGATGTTGTGCTCCTCTGGGTCTGCTGTGACCCGTGACGCGTCTCCTGGACCACCGTCACACTTTACACACCGTCTTGTTTTTAGTCCAAAGAATCTTAAATCACAAAGCATTTTTAGATGAGTATAAAATATTGTTTTGTTTTTAGAAATGAGTCAAATTTGAGTGAGTTTTTCCTTAAAACAAGCTAAATAATCTGCTAGTAAGGCAAGTAAAATACTTCTATTTCAAAGGCTTGTGATATGGACGAGGTTTGTAATAGTTTAAAGCAGCTTTGGGAACATGATGAATTTTCATTTGAATACAAAAGCATGTGTGAATGGTGTTTGTAGTCTCTCTTTGTCTTTCCCATGACACGCGTGTTGGGCTTTTGTTGGAAAGGCGTTTCAGTTTCATAAGGATTGATGGGTGTGTCTTTGTGCTGAGATTACATTCTTGCGTTGTTGATCTATGATCGCTTGATAAAACTATCACATGGAGCTCTGTTCAGTGAGAAAAACACAAGCGTATCATTTAGAGGATTCCTGTCACAGGAATGGATGAGCTGCTGAAAATCATTATGTTCACTCGCCAGCGTGCTGTTGCATTTCTGTTATTTGTGTATTCTGTCAGATATCTGTTGTGTTTCTGTAATATATCTATTCATCTGCACTACACTTCAGAAGAGTAAACACTTTAGAAAACACTGAGCAATGCCCCAGCAAGCACTCAAAACACCTTAGCGACACCCTAACAACTCACTCTAATGAACTAAACACACTCTAATGAACTAAACCACCACTAGCAACACATTGAATAACTTGGGTGTTCTGAGTGCTTACTGAGAAGTTGCTATGGAACTCCCTAGTAACCACTGTCAACACCTTTGGAACGTCTTTACAAACAATTCACACTTTAGTAACTCCCTAACAACCCACTGCTGAAAACTTTTAGCAACCACTTTGAACTCCTTAACAACCGCTCAGAACACTTTACAAAATCATTAGCAAACATTATGAACACATTAGAAACTCCCAAGCAACAACTGTGAGCAACTTAACAACTCCCTAGAAACCACTTTGAATATCTTAATAATCACTCAGACCAACTCCATAGCAACCACTACAATTAGCAACTCATTAGCAACTCCTTTACAATCAATGCACACTTTAGTAACTCTCTAAAAGTCACTGTGAACACCTTAGCAACTCCTTAACAACAATTTTGAACACCTTAGCAACTCCTTGGCAAACACTGTGAACACTTTAACAGCCCCTCAGAACACATTAGTAACTCCCTAACAACCACTGTTAACACCTTAGCAACTACCGAGCATCCACTTTGAACACCTTAAAAACTACTCAGACCATCTTAGCAACTCCCTTACAACCACTGTTAACACCTTAGAAACTCCCTAACAACCAATGTAAACACCTTGGCAACTCCCCTAACCACTGTTTACACCTTAGCTACTTTCCAACAACCACTGTTAACACCTTAGCAACTCCCCAACAACAATTGTGATCACATCAGCAACTATAGTGAACACCTTAGTAACTCCCTAACAAATACTGTGGAAACCTTAGCAACTACCGAGCATCCACTTTGAACACCTTAACAACCAGTCAGATCATCTTAGCAACTCCCCTACAACTACTGTTAACACCTTAGCAGCTCCTTAACAACAATTGTGAACACCTTAGCAACTCCATAGCAACCATTGTAAACACTTTAACAACCACTCAAAACACCTTAGTTACTCCCTAACAACCACTGTGGAAACCTTAGCGACTACTGAGCATCCACTTTAAACACCTTAACAACCACTCAGACCATCCTAGCAACTTCCTAACAGCCACTGTTAACACCTTAACAACTCCCTAACAACCAACATTAACACCTTAGCAACTCCCTAACATCCAATGTGAACACCCTAGCAACTCCCCTAACTGTTTACACCTTAGCTACTTTCTAATAACCACTATTAACACCTTAGCGACTCCCTAACAACCAATGTGAACACCCTAGCAACTCCCCAAACTGTTTACACCTTAGCTACTTTCTAATAACCACTATTAACACCTTAGCGACTCCCTAACAACAATTGTGAACATCTTAGCAGCTCCTTAGCAACAATTTTGAACACATCAGCAACCACAGTGAACACCTTAGTAACTGCCTAACAACCGCTGTGGAAACCTGCTGCTGTAGCCCATCTGCCTCAAGGTTGGACGTGTTGTGTGTTCAGAGATGCTCTTCGGCAGACCTCGGTTGTAACGAGTGCTTATTTGAGTTACTGTTGCCTTTCTATCAGCTGGAACCAGTCTGGCCATTCCCCTCTGACCTCTGGCATCAACAAGGCATTTGCGCTCACAGAACTGCCGCTCACTGAATATTTTCTCTTTGTCGGACCATTCTCTGTAAACCCTAGAGATGGTTGTGCGTGAAATCCCAGCAGATCAGCAGTTTCTGAAATACTCAGATCAGCCCGTCTGGCACCAACAACCATGCCACGTTCACTTAAATCCCTTTTCTTCCTCATTCTGATGCTTGATTTGAACTGCAGCAGATCATCTTGATCATGTCTACATGCCTTAATGCATTGAGGTGCTGCCATGTGATTGGCTGATTAGAAATTTGCCTAACGAGCATTTGGACAGGTGTACCTAATAAAGTGGCCGGTGAGTATATATTCAAATGGAGTCGTTCAAGTCATCTAGAGAAATTAATACTCAAATCCCAATATGTATCACAGAAAAATAAAATATTGCATTGTCAGTTTTATTTCAATATCGTGCAGCCCTAATCGGATGGCTTTAATACATCCCAGACTTCTCCCAGCGTATACATTATTAGGCCGCACATAATGATGGGACTCAGACCTAATCCCTCATAAGCAAACACCAAACATCACGCTGTTCTACTGATGAGAGAAACATGCATATTTAAAGCCTGTTTAATCCAGCCTTCCTGCTTCCACCGCTAATGTAGACTGAAGTTTCATGTCGAGCTATAGATCATCGTACATATTCAGTGAATGTTGGAAAGGCATCAGGGTCACAGCAGGAGTGTGTGTGTGCGTGTGTGTATCAGTTGCTGACAGATTGAGATGATCTGGGTTTGACTAATGAGGTAAATGCGCCACTTGGAACAATCTCAAGTAAAGGAAAAACTTCTGGAGACGTCTTTATACAGGCTCTTTTCACATTTCCAGGTTTTCCAGCAGCAGAAGTCGTCAGTTTGGTCATTTTAGAGCGCAGTGAATGAGAGATGATCACAAATAAAACATTTTTTGCTATCCAATCTGCTGAAATAACTAAATAAAAACTCCTTTTCTTAACTTACAAAAATGTGGGAGAAACGTGAAAACGGCAGCTTGAAGAGAGAAAAAGTTACACTGTAAATAAATAAATAAGATCTGCTTCAGTATTTAGTGATTCACAAGTGTTTTCCGTTTATTTCCGGTTATGAATTGCATTATGGGATGTTAATCGAAGTGACTTTTATTGACATTACTCTCACCGGCCACTTTATTAGGTACACCTGTCCAACTGCTCGTTAACGCAAATTTCTAATTAGCCAATCGCATGGCAGCAACTCAATGCATGTTGACATGGTCAAGACAATCAGCTGCAGTTCAAAGTGAGCATCAGAATGGGGAAGAAAGGGGATTTGAGTGACTTTGAACGTGGCATGGTTGTTGGTGCCAGACGGGCTGCTCTGAGTATTTCAGAAACTGCTGATCTACTGGGATTTTCACACACAAGCATCTCTAGGGTTTACAGAGAATGGTCCGACAAAGAGGAACTATCCAGTGAGCGGCAGTTCTGTGAGCGCAAATGCCTTGTTGATGTCAGAGGAGAATGGCCAGACTGGTTCCAGCTAATAAAAAGGCAACAGTAACTGGGCTCATTAGTACCTATTGAGCATTGTGTCAATGCCACAGCCTACCTGAGTATTGTTGCTGACCATGTCCATCCCTTTATGACCACAGTGTCTCCATCTTCTGCTGGCTCCAGGAAGTCCAGGTCATTTCTGACTGCAATGGGAAATTGGCCATTTTTACAGCTGATAAAAACATGTTTACAGCCTGGTACAACAGATGGCTTTGGTGCATATAGCCATGATTAACCTTCATGACAACTGTGAGGGGGATGAATTTTTTTTTATAACTCATCCGTTTCGTTTTATTAAGTTATAGTAAGTCTGCATAATTAAGGGCGTGGCCACTTGAGTGACCGCTATGTCTCGCTGCTTGCTACCTCATCTGATCATGGCTAGTTAGCCAATGAACTCTGCATATACATCGCATTTTTGTGTTGGTTAATGTTTCTTTACACAGTCAGTTGCCTTTTGGGATTATTTCCTACAATTATCAGATGATATGGGATGCTGTGTGCACTTAATTGTGCTCACAAACCATTCACGTGGCCTCCGTTTCCCTGGTGAGTGAAATTATATACTTCTATACCATCTCTATAAATGTATTTGTTTTATTTAAGATAATTTAGCATTTATAATGTTCTTTAGAGCTGTAATGCCCTCCAGGATCTGACAGATTGATTAGCTGTAGGCTCTAGAACGGTCATCTGAAGCGTTATCATACAGTGTTCTGCCTGGGGTTCATCAATAGTCTTGCATTTACTAACACAGACTATAGTTGAAGTGTTTGGACGTATTTTGCGTTATTCTCCTGTAGAAAAACGTAAGAACAGTGGCTCAGTGTATTACAGCAGTGTTTTTAAAAGTCTAAACACTTTATTGATATAGTGTACAGCCAAGCACATGTGGTCAGAACACAAACGAGTCGCAGGTAATGAAGTATCAAGCGTTTCTCCCAAAGTAAAGTCTGTCTGCCAGCTCCAAGCAAAATGCCAGCAGGTGTCGGTAGCTCCGCCCACTCTCCGCCTCTTTGCCCTTGTTTGGTATCCCGCAGTAGGTGCGATGATGCGCGAATAAATGGCGATGGTTGGCCGCGCCTACTTGTAGCTTCATTTGCATTGTTCAGAAACCTATGGGTGACGTCACGGATACTCCGTCCATATATTTTACAGTCTATGGGTGCAACTCATTTATTAGAGAGGAAAAAACACCACAGTGGCTTTACTCAATGCATGAAACTACTTTTCTCTCACTCATATTTGTTCAAGTTTATTAGAAAGTGATGGTTTTGTTCTCTTTTGTTGCTTATTGACTGGAAGCGCTGCTTTATTCTCAAATCGTTTATACCATATTCCAGTTTTGCACATAAATCTAATTCACATATTTGCATGGAAACAAAGCTATTGCGGAGTCACCGCATAAATCACCTGTTTTTATCTTTCAACTGTGGCGTCTGGTCAACAATAATCCTGACTCAACAATGTGACTATTACGAATGCACACATTGCCATATCGATGCTGAACTGATATATTGTGCAGGCCTACATCTGATACATGCGTGTCATTAGACTGTGGGCTGAACAGAAATGGATGTCCCCGTGAGGATATGCTATAAGTCACTGACTCGCATGAAAAACTCGATTTGAATTATTTAACCGTGGCTCATTATTACAAAGTCTGTATTCCTGGTAACAAATCTTGGAGGTGCAGCTCTAAAAAAGATGACAGTAGCCATTATCCTATTTACACAGCTGCAGGGAGCCATAAATTATCCTCCTGACAGCGACGCATTCATTTTACTCTTTCATCGGGTTATCAAACCATCAGACCTCTTTGTGCCCTGGGTTTGTGGTGCCGGACGGAAAGAATCATAGAGAATTTTGCAAAGTGCTTCATCATTTCCCTTCATCAAGCACTTTCATGAGGAGGATTTGTGCTTCTTTTCCAAGGGAATACTCTGCATGGATATGTCTTGATCTGGACGGAGAGGGAACGGAGCAGACGGTGGGAAAGTTCTCAGAATGGGATCCAGAAATTATTTCAATATGCCCATTTCCTCATCAGTTTTGATGCTTCATGTTCTTGTGGAAGCCGTGATGCGTTTGTTTACATGATTCTGTGTGTAAATGAGTACACCACCTTTTGACAATGAATATTTGAATCAATTTCTCAGCGAATATAGACGATAATCTGTAGTGCATTTAAACAAAACAGTGTTATTAAACTGTTGTATCTATTAAAATAGTTTGCTCACCAAACATATTTAGAAATACAAACATAATACATTTAAATTAAATTAGTTATTGCAACTAAAAATAAATAAAACTACAAAATTCTGACTCAATTTAATATTGTATGTTTTTCTTAATTTCTCCCGCTCATTAATTTAATTTAATATTTTAGCCCAACAATATTAATTTGAGTTTACTCATTTTTGGACTTATCTTCAGGCTTTTCATTTGATTAGTTCCAGTTTTGGCTTTAGTACTGACTAATATAACGTATATGTGCCAATATATTGTGAAGCACAGTTCTCAAACTTGATTCCTGGAGGGCCGCAGCTCTGCACAGTTTTGCTCCAACACTAATCAAACACAGCTGATCCAACTAATCAAGGTGTTCAAGACTGCTAGAGATTGGTTGGAGCTAAACTGTGCAGAGCTGTGGACTTTCAGGAATTGAGTTTGAGATTATTGTAAAGCATCCTATAGAAAATATAAATTTAAAAGAGATGTGTAAGAGCACTCTCTGAAATAAAGGTACAAAATCTGTCACGGGTGTTTTTTAAACCTTTTTAAAAGGTAGGCTTTTGTACCATACAGGTGGACATTAGTACTACTAGGGTACACTTTTGTGCCATCAAGCTTCGTTTTTGTAACTTTAAGGTACTCTGAGGCAGTGGCGTTGAAGGGGGGCTTTGGGGGCTTAAGCCCCTGATGTATTGTCAAAAGCCCCTGATCTTTTGGATTATGTTGCACTTAAAGAAATAGGTGGTATAACATTTATTTTGTTATCCAAGTACTTAAAATGACCACATACATCACGTGCGTTCCACTTAACGCAGCTTTTGTGTCTGTATTTAGTCAGCAGTTCAGCAGTACCTGTTTCTACCAGCAGGTGGGAGTGTGTTGTCACATGGCAAGTGTTAATGTCCCGCCACTGAACTGTCGTCATTCATTCATTATTCCGAGGAGCTGAAGCTGATGAGGTAATATTACAGCTGTTTCGCGAAACTGAATAGTTCTAACTACTGATGAAGCTTAATATTTGTTTTCACAGTATAAAATAACTGTGTAGTTTTGGTCAAATAAAATAACTGTAATCAATAAAATGTGCGTCATATTAATGTAAATACATGGAAATTATTCAAAAAAACGTAAATTGTACTAGCTAGTATCTGGATGCAGCCTTTCTGATGCAAGCTAGTGTTGTCACGATACCATCAATTTAGGCCATGATACTATACCAGTAGGCATGTGCCGGTATCACATTTTCATGCTGCGATTAATTGATTGAGCTTTTATCACGGTATACGGTATTATCACGATATTGTAATTTTACTAGAGAAACAGGTAAAAAAAAACACAAAAAACTTCAGTTTCGTCAACTTAGTAACTTTAATAACTTTTTAATTAACTAAAAGTACTTCAAACATTTAAATACAAATAAATATAAATAAAACAATACACAATATAAAAGTAAACTTGAGCAATTATATCAAAGTGAATGTGCAAAGGGAAACCGTCTTCGATCAGCAATCCCTCTGCATTTTTTTGGAACCCAAAACATTTCCAAACCTCTGACTTTACCCTTTTTGAAGGGGGATAAATTGTCGGCAGCGTTCCTCCTTCCGCCATGCTTCTTCTTCGTGTGAGCATTATAGTGCGGTGGCAGCGGCGGCGCGCACTGCGTGCACACAGTGCTTCTACATGCGGGGATTGTTTACATCAGAGTGCGCATCAGTTCTGCGCAGCATATACGCAGTGTTTCTTCAAGCGGTTGATGGAAAATAAGCTAAGGCGCGTTCTAAGAATATAAATTCGGATCTATTATTTTTCACGGTATTTTGAAGTGCCCGCGATAACAATATCGTGCATATTCATTACCGTGATTTATCGCATTACCGAATACCGGCACAAGCCTATATACCAGCTGAACAAGATACCAAGTATAGCGGCTTTTGACGCTTCAAGTCACTTCACCTCAAATGTTATTTGTTTTTTTGGTTATTTTGTAGATAACTGACCAACAAAAAATACATTAAAATTAAGATACAAATGATACCAAACGAAATACATTACAAGAAGAGATTTTTTTTTTCCCAACAAAATATTCCGTGAAAAATTATTGTTGGTTTTTCTCATCTATTATTGGTTTTTCTCATCGATTGTATTTTTGGTCTTATCTGTTAAAAATCCAATGTAATTACGAATTTCACTTTAGTGCGTGGTTCTTTTTAAGAGATTGTTGTGGTCATTGTAGTTAAATCATATTCACAGGAACAGACATGAACTGATTCAGATGAGTGTTTGAAGCATCAGAAAACGTTTAGTAGAGTGTTCAATTTGCAATAAATAAAGTACGCTCTTGATTATTTGCTGGCACAAATGAGTGAGCATTTGAAAGACTTTTCCACATGCTATTACTATTGTAAAACCGTTAATGACAATACTATTGTTTACAAACTACTGAGGCACCACCAGTATTTTGGAGCCATAGTATCGCGGTACTACCGAAGTACTGGTAAACCGTGCAACCCAGTGGTGTAGTCCTAAAAAAAATAGGTGGTGTACTATTATCCACCCAATCCAAATTTTAAAAGTAGGCAAAGAAACAACGAAAGTCAATGTATCTTTCATTCATTTGATTTATATATATATATATATATATATATATATATATATATATATATATATATATACACACACACACACACACACACACACACACACACACACACACACACACACACACACACACACACTGCACAGCTGTGGTTTGCTGACTAACTAAAAAACGAGTTCAGGAGCGGGCTTTTGCTGCCGTTTTATATCAAATTTAAAGGGGACTGAGGTGGTCATTTACTAGTGTACAGGTAATCGCAAACGTGTTAGGGGGGCTGAATGGAAATATAGGAGGGCTAAAGCGACGCCCATGCTGTTTTACAATTTTACTTGAACGTTTTAGCGAGACTTCATTCAGCTGATTTATTGTGATCTTCGAAAAACTCAAATACTCAACGTACAAAAATTAGGGAAGTCTAATCACCAAATCAAGTGAGTATACCGAGAGTATGATCCTCAGAAGTCGTAATACCCAAACAGCTCGTGGAAAAAAGTAGGCACACTGAGTATAAGTGCGTATAGCAAGGACTACACCACTGGTGCAACCCTAATGCAAGCTGAAATTGCATCGCTCAGAGATAAGCCCCTTATCCCTTTCGACCATAGCAACACCCCTGCTGTGAGGTACACATACTGTACATGTGCTTTTTAGGTATAAATATGTACCTTTAAGGACCTATTTGAACAAACCTTTTAAAAAGGCACCACCCCAATGACAGATTTTCTACCTTTATTTCTGAGGCCCTGTTTACACTGATATGTTTTATTTTGAAAAAGTGTTTTAGAATAAAAATGATCCACGTCTACACTGGCATTTCATCTAGCATTTCTGAAAAGATCTCCGTCCACACTATACCACTGAAAACATGCATCATGTGACCACACACTTCGGTATGCGGCGGTCCAGGCTCCAGCTCCAGGCGGTCAGTAGATGTTTTGAGCACACCTCCCCAGGCGAGAGCAGCACACATCGACAGTTCATCAAGGATCTACCACTGCATCTCATCTCTCTATAGTTGTTAATCGTGATATTTAACTCATCTTGTCTCTATCTAACGACTCTTCGGGCTTTTGAATCAATTACTTGTTCTCAGGTAACGTGTTTTGGCTGAGCGCAAAAATAAGTTAATAAATTAATCAATGTAACCACATACACTGATTCTGCACATCTGACTGATTGCTTGCCTTTATTTCCTATATTGTATAAACTTATTGTATGTTAAACTTTTATAATGACCATTATTGATGATCAAAACTGGTATTCAGCAAAGGAGACAGGGTGTGTTTCATATTTTTCACAAAAAATGAAGAGGCAGTTATGTTATAGGCTCTGTTTTGTTATAAATATGCACACAGTGAAGATGACGCTCATATAAATATGCAGTTACACGACGCCTCAACATTTTGATGTATGTTAAGTTGCTAATATCAAAATGAGAATAGGCAGTTCCTTATATCATGTTTTCATTTTACTGTTAAGATAGTGAAACAGCTGAGCCAGAGTGATGTGAATGACATTATAGAGTACACTGTTCCCTTTGAAGATTCACCCGATGTGTCCTCGGGAGTTTATTTTCCATATTAAACTTGTGAAGTCTGAACTTACAAGGAAAGAATGCAAGACTGAACTGCATGTACTTGATATTGAGGAAAAGCCCCAATCAGAGAGTTAAATGTCTGCAGCCCCGCCTCCGTTTTCAGATGTCTCCGTTTTCCCCTGTCCGCACTGATACAGAGCAGGAACATTTAAAATTGAAAACGGCCTCTTCAGCGTTTCCAAAAGCTCTGTTTTTAGGGACGGAAAACTCCGGGGTTGTGTGAACAGAAGGCAAAACCATAGCAAAACTTATGCATTTCAAAAATAAACCATATTAGTGTAAACAGGGCCTGAGAGTGTGGTTACATATTTATGCTCAGCACTGTACATCCATGGCAATGACTGTTTTAAACGGTAGCACACTTTAAAACAACCCAAGTTAACTAATGTGCCTCACAGAAACTAAAAACCACAAACAAAAAGAGTAAGTCATAGATCAAATCAAGTTAAAAAAATAATTGTGGTAGAGTTTGTTCTGAATTACATGAAATAACCTGAGGTATATAAGTAGAGGAAATAAGCACAAATGTCAGAGCACATCCAAAAATCACAAGAGCCCCAAAATCACCTTGGACCCCCCCGGAGGGTTTAAATGGGAACGTTAGCATAAGCGTCAGCGAGTGTGTTAGCGTTGGCTGGGTTTTTCAGGTTGAGGAGGAAGAGAAACTCGTCTTGGGAAGGCCTTTTGGCTCCGCGGATCCTCCCGATCGGATGCAGTGTATTCGGTTCACGTGCAGCGACTGAATACCTTCCAATGTTTGCCGACACTGATGGATGAGAGCATAACGACGTGGCGACGGACGGACCACATCTCTGAGAAAAAAAAAAACTGTGAATACAGCAATTAATCTTCAGCGTTCAGAGCTGCACAGTATTGGGCGTCTCACAAATGTTTGGTTTCAGTTTACACTGGAAAGTTGTTTTTTTGTGTGTGTTTCCACTGTCAACCCACACTGAAAATAAAATCATTGATTGGATTTACATTTTTTTTAAGGTAAGTGGTTGCAAACAATTGATATGGGCTGAATTTAACCAAAAGAATTACATGTAGTAATGTTCAGCTTAATTTGTTTAAATTCAGCCCATGTTAATTGTTTGTAACCACTTTTACCTTTGAAACAATTAGTAAATCCAATGAATACATTTTTTTTCAGTGGTTCAATTCCACCATGTGAAGTTTCACAAGCTAATTTCGAGAGAAACGTGAAAGGATTGAATGCAGCTGGTCCCTATCGCTATTAGCTAGCCAATCGGATCATTCCAAATTTACATAAATATCCAACCTAAACTGCACATATAACGTTGTATACAGTAATATACTGTACCTGTACATACACTTGTCAATTTGTATATTGCATTCACTACTTGTATTTTTTTTAAATATATTTATTATCTGTTTTTTGTCCTGTCTCTGTTATCCTGTTGCACTGTAGAAGCTCTGTCACCAAAACAAATTCCTCGTATGTGTGAACATACCTGGCAATAAAGCTCTTTCTGATTCTGATTCTGATTCTGAACTTTATTCCTCATCTTCGTTTTGGAAGACACCTACCGCACCTGGTGTGCTGGTCTATAAAGGAGGTGTGTTAAGGCGCATTGTTGACGTGTTGCTATTTTGAGGAGCTGAAATAGACAGCGCCATTGACCAACTAAAAGCTGCTCTAAAGTCTAGCAGAGCGCGTTAGTTATGCAAATAAGCAGGTCCAAACACTTACACATTGCTGAATACACACAGGATGTACAGCAACACACAAATATCTTTACAGATGAAAACAATTAAAGGATTAAAATGATACAGAAATGATTATTTTCTACATCAATATAAAAACTACTGCCTCTATGCCTTCTTCACCTCTGGGGGCTTTTTTTTTTGTTTGTTTATGACAATCTGCATTAGTATAATGTTATTATTATCAGCAGTATTATTTATTATATGCATATTTATATTTGATTTAATAAAAACAAGTTTAGATTTGTCCTCCTGTGGGGTTTTGGAGACGTCTGCATCACCATATGGGGCATCAGAACAGGACGTGTGTTTGGATATAACTCAGTGTTTTGACCACACTTCATTATTATTGTTCATTTATTACTTTGCTGGAGATTAGAACTGAATTTAGAAATAATTTTGAAGCAAATCTTTGTGCTTAACAAACTAAATTAAATATGTGGGCTAATAGACGTGTTCAGCGGAGTGAGTTTCTACCGTTTCCTCACTCCACCAAAGTAAAGGAGTAAAAATAAAGTAAAGAGAAAGTAAAGAGGCTGAATGGAGGAGGCTCGATCTTTATCCTCGTGCTGCAGATGCTCTGTTTAATTGTTTTCTTGCTAGTGAAGCGTTCAGTTCTTACACTTACAAAGTCCGCCATGTAAATAGCAAATGCACCATGGTGCGACGCAACTGACTCTTAAAGGAAATGAGAGATGAGACTCTGATTGGTTTAAAGCACGTTATGCTCAAAACACACCCAGAACTCATTTCTCAGTTTCTCCGTCTTTAAAATAGCAAAAGTGGATTATGACATGCCCTTAATGCCTTTGTGCCATGCGCTTTAGACTTTGCACCTGGATTGTTAGGGTTAGGGTTAGCCCTATTACTTTACAAACTGTATTGTAAATGAATCATATGAACATTTTACTACTACTATTATTATATCACAATAATATTAGTGAAATGAATTTAAAAACTGTATAAATATAAATTTACACACTTTTATACAAGTAAATAAATAGACTCATTGATGGGCTGAAAATCTGTGGACTTCTGCTCACACAGATTCCGTGTGGGCCTATTATGACCTATCGCAATTATGAGAAGGTCTGAGTTTTCCTCTGAATTATGAGATATTACTTTTAATATTTGCCAATGCCATAAACCCTGCAGTTCTTTAATCTGAAACAAACCTCATTTAAAGTGACAGAAAAAGTCTGAAAGAGTGTGTGTACGAGCTTACGGCTGCTTGACGGCGCGTCCAGTTGATTTACACTGATTATGAGAGTAAATATGCTGCTGTGATCACCCGAGCGCAGCTGTAATGTATGTGTGTATGTGCAGGATCTGGCAGAATCATGAATCAACGCCGCTGATGTGTGTGTAATGATGGCGGAGCAGAGATGAGTCTGACGGAGACCTTATTTACACCATCTGCAGCAGTCATTAAATGTTCACGCTGTCATTTCTGAGCTATTGAATAAATCATTTGCTGGAAAACTGAAGTCTGATCGTCGCTGTAATACATGCAGTAAAATGTCATTAAGGTCAAAAGGCCAGCAAGTTTGCAATTTGATATATAATATTAACCGTGGATGGGCACGTTGGCTCAATGGTTAGCACTGTGGCCTCACAGCAAGAAGGTCGCTTGGACAGTTGGCATTTCTGTGGAGTTTGCATGTTCTCCCTGTGTTGGCGTGGGTTTCCTCCGGGTGCTAGCTTCTGTTAATGCCTCAGTTACTCACTTAAGCTAAGCAGGGCTGAGCCTGGTCAGTATCTGGATGGGAGACCACATGTGAAAACTAGGTTGCTTTTAGTAGAGGGGCGCTCAACCTGCACTCTGTGAGTCCTAATGCCCCAGTACAGTGAAGAGGACACTATTCTGTCAGTGAGCGCTGTCTTTCGGATGAGACATTAAACCAAGTTCCTGTCTCTCTGTGGTCATTAATAATCCCATGACGCTTCTCGTAAAGAGTAGAGGTGTAACCCCGGTGTCCTGGCCAAATTTCCTCCATTGGCCATTGTCGTCCTTGGCCTCCCAGTCCTTGCCATCTACCGAACTGGCTCCATCACTTTCTCTCCACCTACAGCTGGTGTGTGGTGAGTCACATCATCCAAGTCGATCTGCACACTCTTGGTTGTGTGGAGAAACCCCCCTCATGATTGTGAAGCGCTCTGGGTGTATGGCCATACATGATTTCACACTGGATGAAAGATCATCATCTCCAGCTTAACCTCGCGAAAACGGAAATGCTTGAAGTTTCTGCCAACCCGACTCTACACCATAACTTTTCAATCCAGATGGATGGGCAACCATTACTGCATCCAAACTGGTAAAAAGCCTTGGAGTAACCATTGATGACCAACTAAACTTCTCTGAGCACATTTCTAGAACTGCTCGATCTTGCAGATTCGCACTCTATAACATCAGAAAGGTCCGACCCTTCCTACCTGAACATACAGCTCAACTCATTGTTCAAGCTCTTGTTCTCTCCAAACTGGATTATTGCAGCTCTCTACTAGCCGGGCTTCCAGCTAACTCTATCAAACCTCTTCAGCTGCTTCAGAACGCAGCAGCAGGAGTGGTCTTTGATGAACCCAAAAGAGCACATGTCACTCCGCTACTCACCCATTTGCACTGGCTGCCAGTTGCTGCTCGCATCAAATTCAAAGCTCTGATGTTTGCTTACAAAGCGACATCTGGCTTTGCTCCTGGCTTTGCTCCTTCTCCTTCCTCGTGGTTCCATCCCTAAGAGGGAAGAAATCACTTTCCCGAACTCTCACATTCAATCTGCCCAGTTGGTGGAATGAACTCTCTAACTACATCAGAACAGCAGAGTCACTCGCTGTCTTCAAGAAACGACTAAAAACTCAACTATTTAGTCTCCACTTTCCTTCCTAATCTGTAACTGCCTCTCTGGCTATACCACTAACTGTACTCTCTCTCTCTCTCAAAAAAAAAAAAAAACTTACATTACTAAAGCTTTGCTTCTTAGACTTTACACACCTGAAACTTGCCTACAGCACTTATTCACTGCTGCTCTTATAGATGTGTAAATGGCTTCCTTGTCCTCATTTGTAAGTCGTTTTGGATGAAAGTGTCTCCTAAATGTAAATGATAAATGCACTATATAGATACACATTACATTACAATGTAAATATGATTGAAGTTGTGGTGTAAGTTCAGCTTAATATGAACTTTTGAGTCCATGTAACTTGTTTCTCTCATTGAACTTTCACTGATATTTGAGTGAGTGTAATTTCTTTAGTTAAATTAATTAGACTTTAGAGTTTTCCACTGAACGCTGTCATCACTTCAGTTTATTTCTGTTGCTGCCAGCGCTGGGCAAATTGGATTCATTTGTGTTTGGAACTAATTATGAGCTTTACAGATGGCCTGTAATGTTTTTTTTTCCCCAGAATATGCTGTGTGAGTTTGCCAGAGAAGAGTTTAATGTGATATTGTTTTCTTTGGGCTGCAAACAGCAGAAGTCAAGCAGCGTAATGTTTGAGGAGCTCACAGCACTGCTGACGAAAACACAAGAGAGACGTTCTCTATTCTATTTAATATATTTAATAATGTTCATTTTTATGCATGTTAGTAGAAAACAAAACATTAGAAAAAAAGAAATGCATTTCACTTCACTATTGACCCTAATCAAAACACAAAAAGGTCTGTTAAATGACATGACAGTGAAACATCCTCAGTTTCCGAGTAGCCAATATTAGGCTAAAACAATTTCTGTTATTGACAATCCATATTGCGCAGTCAGTTTCACTTTTATTAGTTTAATCAACTTTAATCACAACGAG
Source organism: Danio aesculapii (assembly GCF_903798145.1). NCBI lineage: Eukaryota > Metazoa > Chordata > Actinopteri > Cypriniformes > Danionidae > Danio > Danio aesculapii. The sequence continues at coordinate 52,852,239 of NC_079442.1, forward strand.
CCAGGCTTTACAAACTATTCGCAGCACTGAAAGTATTCCCCTCGGAAGAATAAACTCTGAAGGATGAGAGAACAGAAACTTTTAATGTTACAGAATAATTTGACAGAGCGGTGCATGTTGCGTCTGCGCAGCCGGATGCATGAATGAAGCGCTTGATGCATCACTGAGACAGCGCGCAGCCCTCTGGTATCTGCAGACACATCCAATCCAAAACAGCAGGAAAAGGGGAAGAAATCAGTGCGTTGAGGATCTGTCCAATGTGTCATTGAGCCTTTTCTAGTTTTAAGTTTCAGGTAGGCCTACTTTGTGTGTGAGGAGCAGGTAATAACCCTCTCTACTCCTGCTGATCTAACAGACACAGCGCAACATGGTTTGGAAACAGCAATGAACTCCTTATTTCAGGTCAAAATGAAGCCATTTAATGCAAAACTAAATGCATTTCTCCACTCATTACTTGTATTAAATGGAACAAATAGTCTTGGAGAGTTTTTTTTTTTTTTTTGAGTTTTCATGAATGCAACATGCAGTTTGAATAGTGAATGAAAGGAGAATGATTGACAGGCGCAGCGGCAGGAAGCGCTGAAGTGAACATGAATTTAAGCACTTGAATATTCATCTGTGCTTCACATTAAACTGTAGAATGGCTTCAGAACATTTGGGATATAGTAGCCCTACATGACAACGTTCTAGGCGCTTATAATAGGCTACAGTCATGGCTTAGTTGGCTTATAAACACAGAATATAGCGCACGCACAAGATCGGATTTGGATCGGTACCAGCTGGCCGATACCCGATCCAGCAAAAATATACGGTATCGAACCGATATCTGATCCAAGTATCGGGATCGGTGCATCCCTATAACCAATAAAATATTATGTACTTCTAATTTTGGCTATTGAATTAAATGTTACTATTTGGGACATAATGGTTCCATTATGTCTACCACTTGTTTAATTACATTTCCATAACATTTACAAAATGACCAAATGATCAAAATCAAAACAGAGGAACATTAGATTAGATGATTAGACTCAACTTTATTGTCATTACACAAGTACAAGGCAACGAAATGCAGTTTGGGTCTAACCAGCAGTGCAATAGCAGCAAGTGCAGGAGACAGGTATAAGTTATAAAGTGCAGTTATTGAAAAACTATTGGTGATATTTACAGATGGATGTGCTTTGAACATTATATACAGGTTGTATTAGCTATGAACAGATTTACAATAAATGAATATATGTACAGGATGCTGTTAATAGCAGAAGTGTACAGATAGATAAACATAATTACAAATGTCCATGTGCTGTGGGTATGTACAGTTCAAGTAAGTGAATCAGTGCAATGAATATGTGCAAACTTTAAATGTGCAAATGTTAAATAGTGCAGTGATTGTGAGGAGTATAAGTTAAAGGAGTGTGGGGGGTGTATTGGGGGGGGGGGGGGGGGGGGGGGTTAGACAGCTCTGGGGAAAAAGCTGTTCCTCAGTCTGCTGGTTTTTGTCCGGGGGAGCCTGAAGCGCCTGCCGGAAGGCAGGAGAGAAAACAGTCTGTGAGCAGGGTGAGAGGTGTCCTTAAGAATACTGCGTGCTCAGCGCAGACAGTGTTTCTTCTGGATGTCCTCAATGGCTGGCAGTGTGGTCCCTGTGATGCGTTGGGCAGTTTTCACCACCCGCTGCAGTGCCTTACGCTCAGCAACAGAGCAGCTTCCATACCAGACTGTGACGCAGTTGGTCAGGATGCTTTCTATTGTGCAGCGGTAGAAGTTCACCAAGACGGCTGATGAAAGCTGGTTTTTCTTTAGTTGCCTCAAGAAGAATAGGCGCTGGTGAGCCTTCTTGACCAAGCTGGAGGTGTTCGTGGTCCAGGAAAGGTCCTTTGAGATTTGGGTCCCCTGGAACTTGAAGGATGAGACAGGCTCAACGGCCATCCCATTAATGTGGATGGGATCATGTGAACATGTTCGTAATCTAATTCAAAGCATAAGCATAATATAATTCCTGAGCAGCTACTGTGGTGGTTATGGAGGAGTGGAGAGCATGAGACTGATTCCTGTGACGCTTCAGGGATAGACGAGTCTTGCTGAGGTCCAGCTTCTCCAGCGCCTAGACTGCAGCTCTGCACAAGACGTTTGGCCAGCGGAGAAATGGTCGTGCCCAACTGAGTCTGGTTTCTCTCGAGGTTTTTTAATTCTTCACTTTCGTCAATTGGTGAAGTTTTTCCCTCTCCGCTGTCGTCACTGGCTTGCGTGGTTCAGGATCTGTAGAGCTGCGCATGGATGGATTTGCTCTTCAGTGTTTGGACTCTCAGTAGTGATTATTAAACCACACTGAACTGAGCTGAACTGAACTGAACTTCAACTCTGAAAACTGAACTACACTGTTTCAGTTCACTATGATCTTCTATGTGAAGCTGCTTTGACAAAATCTACATTGTAGAAGCGCTATACAAATACAGGTGAATTGAATAAGAAAAACGTGCTCTGAAACGTACAGTATTTTCATTAGCCAGGATTCTCCTGTATCTGTTATTTGAGTCACATCCGTAGCAGACGAAGGGAATCGCATGAAAAAGCATTTTCTCACTCTTGGGGAAAAACATTACACGGAAAGTTAAGTTGGCCTGTGCTGTGAAATGACTCCTGTTCTCTCTCTCACACACACACTCACACACACACACTTGTCTGTCAGAAAGAGGCCAATTTGTGCTGGTAAAATAGAGCGGGTGAGTGCGGCATCTGTATCTGCAGGTCAATTGAAATGGTGTCCTCACCCTTGTGGCGCTGCAGAAATGAAGGAGTTTTGGGTCTGTGGGACGTGGAGGATTCGGGTTAATGGGAGACTTTACTCTCCGTCTTCATGACTGATGCTGCTCTCTGTCACAGTGTTGCTTTCCAGTCAAATGTATGACATTATAAAGAAGAGCTGGAGTTAGATGGAGGTATTGGAATGTGGCCAGGTCAATTTCAGAGATCAGACTGTCTCTCTCTCTCTCTCTCTCGCTCGCTCGCTCTCTCTCTCTCTCTCTCGCTTTCGCTCTCGCTCTCGCTCTCGCTCTCGCTCTCGCTCTCGCTCTTGCTCTCTCTCTCTCTCTCTCTCTCTCTCTCTCTCTCTCATGTATTTATTTTCTTTTGGCTTGGTCTCTTATTTATCAGGGGTCACCACAGTGGAATGAACTGCCAACTACTCTGGCATATGTTTTACACATCAGATGCTCTTATATTATTAATAGTATTTAAATAATACAATAATATTACATAATAAAAACATAAATAATCAACATTTAATGGTTCAATAAAATAAAATCTCTCTATAAAATCAATTCAAACTTGCTTTGTTGAAAAGCACTCAAAAGTTTAAATTAAACAGAGCGTTTGAAGAAAATGGCATTGTAGAACAGATAGAATTGGTAGCACGATGGTGCAGTGAGTAGCACAATCTCCTCACAGCAAGAAGGTCGCTGGTTTGAAACCCGTCAGCCGGCATTTCTGTGTGGAGTTTGCATGGTTTCCCTGACTAAATTGTCCGTAGTGTATGAGTGTGTGGGCAAGAGTGTGTGGGCGTTTCCCATTGTTGGGTTGCAGCTGGACGGGCATCCACTGCTTAAAACGTGCTGGATAAGTTGGCAGTTCATTCTGTTGTGGTGACCTCTGACTAATAAAGGGACTAAACCAAAATGAATGAATGAATGAATGAAAAGATAAAATATTTAAAGTGTATTAACATGAATCAACATTTTTATGGTTCCATAAATAAAATTTAAATAACTATAAAAATATAAAATCTCCCAATCAATTGGCGTCATGGATGTGCAGCCGACAAATCTGCAGCAACTGTGTGATGCCATCATGTCAATGTGGAGCAAAATCTCAGAGAAATATTTCCAGTAGCTTGTTAAATCTCTGCCATGAAGCAGTTCAGAAGGCAAAAGGGGGCCCAACCCAGTACTAGTAAGGTGTACCTAATAAAGTGGCCGCTGAGTGTCTGCATGTGTAATATTATTACTAATAATAATATCAATAAAACAAGAAAATTAATTATCTATAAAATCTCTCACTCTTAATTTAATTCAAAATTGCTTTATTGGCATGATTAAAAATACAATATTGCCATAGCTTGAAATATAATAAATAAATAAATAAATAAATAAATAAATAAATAAATAAATAAATAAATAAATAAAAATATCATTACAATGTTATCTTTAATAAACAATGTAACAATTAATTTCAAATCACAGTGTTTAACAAACACATACAGACTAAGGGTCACCGTGGTAGACTGCAGAGAAACATACAATAATACACATAATAGTAATAATAAAAATAGAATTTATTTTCTTATATTTATCTATAAAATCTCTCTCTCTTTCTCTCTCTCTTGGGGCAAATACGAGACGATGGCTGATGATGATTTCTGTGACATTTCAGTGGAGAGCCTCGGCGTAACATTAAAGTGCCTCTCAGAGACAGATCTGCGCGAGCCGCACGGCCAAATTCCATTTAGTTCAGAGAAAATGACAGTGATTCCCAGCAGACTGACGCTGGAGCTGGACTCGGCTTAGAGAAACTGACAGGAGTGTTTCCAAAAAAGTGATTTCAGAAGTGTGTGTTGGTCTCTGCGCCTCGATAGAGCTATCAGAAACGTCTAAAGCGTTTCTCTGCAGCGTCTCTGCTCTCCATCCAGCCTCTCTCCGCAGGGAAAACGTCCGAAAAACTAGAGAATTAAACTGATTTTCATCATGTGTCGCAGAATGTTCTCTGTGTCTGGAGAAGCCTGGAGAACTCCTGCTTTTGTTGACCTTTTCACTCACAGAAATCAGCATGCTGTCAGTTTTTTTGGCCTGTACAGTGAGAATAGCATGGCATTTCTTGTGGCTTGGCTTTACCGGTTAAAGTTACAAGTCCCACTGAATAAAAGGCAATGAAAATGTATAGAGTTAATGCAGCTTGGGCTACTCTGAGTAAAAGCTGCTGTCTGATATATTACTGTACACATTGTAAAAGGTTTGATGTTGGCAAAGTGTTTTTGAAAGAAGCTTTGAAGTCACATGATCATCAATCTATTCATCTGTCTATTTAATGTTGATCTGTTGTTCATTCAATCCTCCGTCCATTGTTCATTCAATCAGTCTATTGTTCAACAATCAGTCCATCTGTTTGTTTGTTCAATCAAACGTCCATTATTTGTTCAGTCGTCTGTCCATTGTTCGTTCAGTCATCTATCCATTGTTCGTTCAATCTTCCGTCCGTTGTTTGTTCAATCATCGATCTGTTTGTTTTTTAATCATCTGTTCGTTCAATCATCCATCTATTGTTGCTTCAATCATCCGTCCATTGTTTTTTCAATTATCCGTCCATTGTTTGTTCAATGATTCCTCTATTGTTTGTTCAATCATCTTTTCGTTGTTTGTTCCATCATATCCATTTGTTTTTCAATCACCTCTTTGTTGCTCATTCAATCATCCGTTCGTTGTTCATTCAATCATCTGTTCATTTTTTTTTCAAATGTCCATTCATTGTTTATTTAATCATCCATATGTTGTTTGTTCAATCATTTGTCCATTGTTTGTTCAATCATACGTCCATTATTTGTTCAGTCGTCTGTCCATTGTTCGTTCAGTCATCCATCCATTGTTCTTTCAATCTTCCGTCCATTGTTTGTTCAATCATCGATCTGTTTGTTTTTTAATCATCTGTTCGTTCAATCATCCATCTATTGTTTCTTCAATCATCCGTCCATTGTTTTTTCAATTATCCGTCCATTGTTTGTTCAATGATTCCTCTATTGTTTGTTCAATCATCTTTTCGTTGTTTGTTCCATCACATCCATTTGTTTTTCAATCATCTCTTTGTGGCTCATTCAATCATCCGTTCGTTGTTCAATCAATCATCTGTTCATTGTTTTTTCAATTGTCCATTCATTGTTTATTTCATCATCCATCTGTTGTTTGTTCAATCATTTGTCCATTGTTTGTTCAATCATTCGTCCATTGTTTGTTCAATTATCTGTCCATTGTTCATTCTATCATACGTGCAATGTTTGTTCAATCATCCGTCTGTTGTTTGTTCAATTGTCCGTCTATTTGTTTGTTCCATCATCCATCTATTCACTTCAATTGTCTGTCCGTTGCTTAAGTCATCCATTCATTTGTTTTTCAATCATTTGCATTTGTCCATTGTTTGGTTAATGATTTGTCTATTGTTTGTCTAATCATTTGTCTGTTGTTCGTTCAGTCTTCTCTTCATCAGTTTGTTCAATCATCTGTCCGTTGTTCGTTCAATCTGTGCATTGTTCAATAATTAGTCCATTTGCTTTGGTTCAATCATCTGTCTGTTATTTGTCCATTGTTTGTTCAATCATCTATCCATTGTTCATTCAATCGTCTGTCCATTGTTTTTTCAATTGTCCGTCTGTTGTTTGTTCAATCATCCGTCTGTTTTTCAATCCTCTGTTTATTGTTCGTTCAATCATCCATTCGTTGTTTGTTCAATCGTCTGTCCATTGTTTTTTCAATTGTCCATCTGTTGTTTTTTCAATCATACATCAGTTTGTTTTTCAATCATCTGTCTTTTGTTTGTTCAATCATCCGTCCATTGTTTTTTCAATTGTTCATCCATTGTTTGTTCAATCGTCGATCATTTTGTTTTTCAATCATGTTCATTGTTTGTTCAATGATTTATCCTTTTTTTCCCGTCAGTCGTCCATCCGTTTGTTCAATCGTCAAACCATTTGTTTTTCAATCATCTGTTCATTTATGTGTCTATTGTTTGTTTAATGATTCTTCAATTGTTTGTTCAATTGTTCATCTGTTGTTTTTTCAATCGTCTGTTTGTTGGACATTCAATCCTCCGACCGTTGTTCTTTCAATCGTCTGTTCATAGTTTTTTCAATAGTTCATCTGTTGTTTGTTCAATCATGCATCCATTTGTTATTCAATCATTGTTTATTCAATCATCTGTCTGTTGTTTATTCAATCATCCATCCGTTGTTTCAGTCATCTGTCCGTTGTTTGTTCAATCATCTGCCCGTTGTTCATTTAATCATACATCCGTTGTTTATTTAATCATACAACTGTTGAACAAACTAATGGATGGACAATTAAACAAACAACAGACAGATGATTGAATTAACCACGAACGGATGTTTGAACAAACTAATGGATGGACAATTGAACAATCACCAGTTTGTGGTTTATTCAATCATCCGTCTGTTGTTTGTTCAATCATCTGCCTGTTATTTGTTCAGTCAATCGTTCATTGTTTGTTCACTCATCCATCAGTTTTTTGTTCAATCATCTGTCTGTTGTTTGTTCAATCATCCATTCGTTTGTGCAATCATCTGTCTGTTATTTGGTTAATGATTCATCTATTGTGTGTTCAATTATCTGTCTGTCTTTCGTTCAGTCTTCTGTTCAGCAGTTTGTTCAATCCTCTGTCCGTTGTTCAGTCTGTCCATTGTTTAATAATCAGTCCATCTGTTTGTTTGTTCAACTGCCTGTCCATTATTTGTTTAATTGTCTGTACGTTGTTCGTTCAATCATCCATCCATTGTTCACTCAATTGTCCGTCTATGGTTTTTTTCAATTGTCCATTCGTTGTTTGTTCAATCATCTATCTGTTTGTTTTTCAATATTCTGTTCATTGTTAGTTCAATCATCCGTCCATTGTTTGTTCAATCGTCTGTCCATTGTTTTTTTCAATGATTCATCCATTGTTTTTTTCAATCTGTTTGTTTAATCGTCCAAGCATTTGTTTTTCAATCATCTGTTATTTGTTTGTTCAATTATTTGCCCATTGTTTGTTAATTGATTCATCCATTATTTGTTTAATTAGCCATCCGTTGTTTCTTCCATCATCTATCCATTTGTTTTTCAATCATTTGTTTGTTGCTCATTCAATCATCCGTCTTTGTTGATTCAATCGTCTGTCCATTGTTTTTTTAATCGTCCGTTTGTCCGTTGTTTGTTTAATCATTCGTTTGTTGTTCGTTCAATCATCCATCTGTTGTTTGTTCAATTTTCTGTCCATTAGTTTTTCTCAATCACCCATCCATTTGTTCAACCGTCTGTCAATTGTTTAAATCGTTGTTGTTCAATCGTCCATCTGTTTGTTTTTCAATAATCTGTTTGTTGTTCGTTCAATCATCCATCCGTTGTTTTTTCAATTTTCCGTGCATTGGTTGTTCAATCGCCTATCCGTTGTTTGTTCTATCATTTGTCCATTTGTTTTTCAATAATCTGTTTGTTGTTCGTTCAATCATCCGTCCATTGTTTTTTCAATTTTCCGTGCATTGGTTGTTCAATCGCTCATCGTTCATCTGTCTGTTATTTATTCAATCATTCATCCATTGCTTTAGTCATCCGCCCGTTTTTCATTCAATCATACATGCATCCATTGTGCATTCAATTATACATCTGTTGTTTGAACAAACTAATGGATTGACAATTGAACAAACAATGATCGAATGGTGATTGAATAAACCACGAACGGATGAATGAATAAACTAATGGATGGACAATTGAACAATCATCTGTTCGTGGTTTATTCAATCATCTGTCCGTTATTTGTTCAGTCATCCGTCCATTGTTTGTTCAATCATGCATCTGTTGTTTGTTCTATCATACGTCTGTTGTTTGTTCAATCATCCGTCTGTTGTTTGTTCAATCGTCTGTCCATTGTTCAAATCGTCTGTTCCTTTGTTTCTAATCATCTGTCTGATGTTTGTTCAGTGATTCGTCTATTGTTTGTTCACTCATTTGTCTGTTGTTCATTTAGTCATCTGTCCATTAGTTTGTTCAATCATCCATCTGTTTGTTTTTAATTATCTGTCCATTGATCAATGATCTATTTATTCATTTGTTCAATCATTCATTCATTTTTTCAATCATCTGTCCATCCTTTATACTCGTCTCTTTTAGTCAGTCATTTGTTTGTTTAATCATGTTTGTTTAATCATTAGTAAGTCCAGATTTCAGAGTTGAGAAAGATTGAACAAATTTGTTCATTTGTTCAATCATTTGTTGGTTTGTTCAACCATTTGCTTGCTTGTTTAATAATTAGTTTGCATGTTCAACCATTAGTTTTCTCAATCATTTGTTATTTTTTCAATCGTTAGTTTGTTCAATCATTTGTTATTAACTTGTTTGTTTAATCTTTGTTCAGTCATTTGTTTGTTTGTTCAATCATTTGTTTGTTTAATTGTTAGTTTGTTCAATCCTTTGTTTAATAATTTGTTTGTTCAATCATTTGTTTACGGTCAGTCAGATCTGAATAGCTGTTGTTCACTCTGTGTAATTCAGATAAACTCATGATGTAAATGTGTAGTTCTGTCCTTTCAGTCCCCCGATCACACGAGTCTCGATGAGATGGATATTGTGACGCTGAAGGCTAAACTCGATATCTTTATACTCGTCTCTTTCTCCCCCGGAGCCGAATAGTGAATGTCAATCACAGACTCCACCAACCAAAACCTCTGCCCTGCACATGTCACCGGGGGCCATTCACCAGCTCGCCTCTTATTGGCTTCTCTTATCTCCACAGTCCAGCGAGGAATCAAGTTTCATTTGTTATGCATTTTCTTTTTTCTCCTCCTGAATGCCATGAGCAGCGGTGCCTAAAGCCCGTTCACTTTCTGCTTGGTACGCTGCAAAAAATGCATTTCCTACCTTAGAGTTTTTGTCTTGTTTCTAGTCCAAAAATCTATCCATTCTTAAATCAAGAATAATTTTATAGACAAGTAAAATATTGAGCTAAAAGTCTTTAACTGTCTCCTAATAATTTGTTAATAGTGTGAATTGTACATTAAAATAGACTGTGATTGGAAAAATCTACTCAGTTTTGACTTATTATTTCTGAAAACCAAACAGTATGTTTTACTTGTCTAGAAAATGCTTCTTGGTGTTAGAATTTTGAGTTTTTTTTTCTTGTTTCTGTCCAAAAATCTATAAATTCTTGCATCAAGAACCATTTTCTAGACAAATAAAAAAACATTGTTTGATTTTTAGAAATACTAAGTCAATTTTAAGTGAGTTTTTTTTCCTTAAAACAAGCTAAATAATGTATCAATGTATTACAAACCGAAAACAAGATCATTTTACTTACCCCTAATGGGCAATTTGTTAGCTTGTTTTAAAGAAAAATACTAATACTTTAGTTCAAGTAACAGTTCACAGCATTTACTACTGGCTTATCACCTGCTTATTATTAATATATTAACTATTTATTTGCACTTATAAATTATTAACTTATTTTACATCCCTAATTTGACCCACTACCTAAATCCAACCAATCCCTTGCTAACTATTAATACACATCTAATTAGTAGTTTGAGCTAAAATTCTTAGTTAACCGTTTGTTAATAGTGTGAATTGTACATTAAAATAAAGTGTGTGGCGTCACCGTGGAGCACTGTTGCTTCACAGCAAGAAGGTCACTGGTTCAAGTCTCGGCTGGGTCAGTTGGCATTTCTGTGTGGAGTTTGCATGTTCTCCCCGATTGGCGTGGGCTTCCTCCGGGTGCTCTGGTTTCCCCCACAGTCCAAACACATGCGCTATAGATGAATTGAATAAGCTAAATTGGCTGTAGTGTATGAGTGTGAATGCAAGAGTGTATGGGTGTTACCCAGTGCTGGGTTGTGGCTGGAAGGGCATCCACTGCGTAAAACCTATGCCTATATGCAAAACCTTGTGTAAAAAGTTGTGGTTTATTCTGCTGTGGCAACCCCTGATTAATAAAGAGACTAAGCCGAAAAGAAAATGAATGAATGAAATAAAGTGTGACCAGAAAAAAACAACTGAATTTTGACTTATTTCTGTTTTACTTGTCTAGAAAATGCTTCTTGATTTAAGAATTTTAAGAGTTTTTGTCATGTTTCTAGTCCAAAATTTCTTAAATCAAGAAGAAATTTCAATATCACTTTATTTTGACAGTCCCTTTAACAGATTTAAAAAAAAATTTAAGTTACATTGCATCTACATGCCAACTAATTCTGATTAGATTATAAGTAGACTGTTAGGGTTAGTGTAAGTTGACATGTACTTGCAAAGTCTCTTATAGTCAGTTAAATGTCTGTTGAAGGAGCAGATATTAATCAGACAGTCTACTAATACTCAAGTGAGAAGTAGTTGGCATGTGTACTGTAGTTGCAATGCAACTTCTATTCAACAAAATGTGCAAAAGGGCTCATCAAAATAGCTGTTTCTCAATTACAAGAATGCAGAGAATGGTCTTGCGTTCTTGTGAAGACCGGTCTTGCCAAGTCACATCGGAAGAACAAACTCGGGAGAAAGTGAGAACACAGAACGCGTCCTGTGAAAAATAAGATGCTGCTCTCTTCCTGTTTGTCACGTGACCCTCAAACATCTTTAACCAAAATTTATTTAAACATTACAACATTCATACAACAATTTACTGTTTTCCCCCTTTTCATGGTATGCATAAAGACTTTACAAATAAACGTTACACAATACAAATAAAACTGATTTTAACATGAATTTCAACAAATGAACTCCCTTAATGTGGTAATATCTCATTTAGGGAAACTCCTGACATAAATAAGGTATATCTCTGAAGTTTAATAATAAATCTATACAATGCTGCGCTTCCACCTCCAGTCGCAATGACTTCTGGGACTTCTAGAAGGAGTTCGGTGATCAAGTCTGTATCGACGCATCCTCGATATCAAGAACACATCCGGGAACTTTCACTCGTCCTCCGTTCTTGCGGTCTTGAGAATTGGAACTGAACTTTGGCAGATGATGATGACGTTACACCAGGACGCAAGGTCGCTGAGGAACGCATATTAGGAAACAGCCAAAGTCTTATCACATTTTCTAGACAAGTAATTAAATATTGTTTGATTTTTTTTTTTTTTTTTTTTTTTTAGAAATAAGTCAATTTTAAGTAAGTTTTTCACTTAAACAAGCTAAATAATCTACCGTTGGGATAAGTAAAATAAACAACCCAAGCTCATTCTGAAAACATACCTCAACGAACGTTTCTGGAGACCGCGAAATACGTCTCGGCGGCACGTTTTTCTGCAGTTTTTGTTTTCGCGAATCCACTAGAGGTCGCTGTGTAAGCTTTTTAAGATCTCAAATTTCCCTCGCGAGTGCCATTCACGCCTGCTGTTCTCACGTAAACCCACCAGAGGCCGCTGTCGACTCACTTTTGGACAGACTTTCTGACTGACAGAGCGAACGATCGGCTGACCCACCCTCCCTCTTCCCTAAACCCAACCAACACGTTTCAAAAGCAATCCAGAAAAATAAAAGCCCTCGTCTGATTTTTCTATTTCACCACGTTTTCAGATTTTGGTGAGAGGTGGCAGTAACGCACCAAAAACTTTGTTGTCGAACACTGTAAAACAGGAAGAAGAAGAAATCGTCATTCTCGCCATCATATGGATTTACCTACCTGGATTTACAGCTCCGTGAATGTCGGTGCTGTCACTTATTGATCCGCGATCGGTAAATGGAGCTTTTGTGGATGCTACTGCGCTACTTGACTAAAAAAATAGCTTCGCTACTAAAAAGCTATTTGATTTAGAAAGTAGCGACGCTACTGCCACACTACTGGGAAATGTAGTTAAGCTAGTAGCGACACTACTGCCCATTACTGATTGAAGCTGCGGTCACACTTGACTTTTCCTCCCATAGACTTCCATTCATACGCACGCGAATGCGTCAGACCGGAAACGCAGGGTCATGCGTCACATTTCGCAGGTCGCTGCGGTGCAAAGTTCAAGCTTGGTGAACTCTGACCTGCAAAATCGCATCACTTGACTGCGTGAGACCAATCGAGGATCAAAACAGGACCTCTCTGGACAGAACTTTAAAACATGCAGCAATCGCTCGCTTTATTAATGTCTAATCATCTTGTTTAATCCCGCCCCTTTTCACAGTGCCGCACGACAGAATTTCGCACACACAAACTCTAGTGTGACCGCAGCTTAATAGAGTGAAATGTACATCAACTGTGTTTGGAAAAACGTATTTTGACTTATTTCTGAAAACAAAACCATGTTTTACTTGTCCAGAAATGCTTGTTGATTTGAGAAATTGTGAGTTTTTGTCTTGTTTCTAGTCCAAAAATCTATAAATTCTTAAATTGAGAACTATTTTCTAGACAAGTGAAAAATATCGTTTTATTTTCAGTCAGTTTTAAGCAAGTTTTTCCTTAAAACAAGCTCAATATTCTGTTAATGATTTGTTAAAAGCATGAATTGTGGGTTTAAAATGAAGCGTGACCTAAAAAAATTCACTCAAATTTGACTCATTATTTCTGAAAACAAAACAATATGTTTTAAGCTGCTGTGGAGAAGTGAGACTTCTCCCCTCCGTCTCTGACGGCCGCACCAATACACACACACACACTCTGCACTTACCTTCATTTCTTCCTCCTCCGTCAGCGGTGATTTTGATGAGTGCACGCGTCATATCACCGGCATTCTGTCATTCCTCCACAGTTTCATCTCCCCCCTATAATCTCACATGGAGCATACTTACACACACCCATTGTCTGCGTGTTTTCGTTTGTCTGTTTGTTGTCTGTTTGTTAGGGGGGTTAGGACGTCAGCGCGAGACCAGCGAACCCGAGTGAAGGAAGGGCGCGCGCTTGTGACATCAGAAGCCGTGCCTTGGGAGTTCGCGCGCTGAAAGTCCGACCGTACCATTTGTGCTTATGTGGGTACAACCAGCGTTGTTGTTTGTCCTGTTTTACAGGAGGAGAGCTGTAAAGGGTTGTATGTGGTTAATGTTGTATGTGTTATTTGTCTGTTAAGCAGACAATGTTTTATGTTTAAAGAGATGCCATTTAAGGCAAAGTTAAAGAGAGATATAATTTAGGTACATACCTGAATGGCTTACGCCAATCGATGGGCGGAGTCTGGGGTATAAAGAAGGACGCCAGACTCCAGCTCAGGGTCAGTTTACCTGGCTAGTGGTTACGTTTGATTGTTTTTTTTTTCTTCTTTGGTTTGTTTTTGTGTTATATATATTCGTCTTTATATTTAATTTTTTGATTTGATACTTTGTATTTTTGTATATATATTTTTGGACTTTTTATGGATACTGTACATATTTTGCACTGGACATATCCTCCACATCGTTGTAAATAAATACCACCTTTTTACACTTCCGGGTCAGGCCATTGTGTTTTGGATTTTTGCCATTGGGGTTTTTTTTTTTTCCCTGTTTTTGTTTGGGTTTATTGTGGTAATAAGGCCTCCCACGCCTCCTAGTGGGCCCACTCTGGGTTCACTACATCACAGCTGCGGTCACACTGGGCTTTTCCTCCCATAGACTTCCATTCATACGCACGCGAATACGTCAGACAGGAAACCTAGGGTCATGCGTTAAGTTTCGCAGTTCGCTGCGGTGCAAAGTTCAAGCTTGGTGAACTCTGACCTGCGAAATCGCATCACTTGACTGCATGAGACCAATCGAGGATCAAAACACGACCTCTCTGGACAGAATTTTAAAATATGGAGCAATCGCTCGCTTTATTAATGTCTAATCATCTTGTTTAATCCCGCCCCTTTTCGCAGCGCCGTACGACAGAATTTCGCACACACAAAGCCCAATGTGACCGCAGCTTTACTCGTCTAGAAAATGCAGTCTTGTCTCAAGTTTTTCTCTTATTTCTAGTCCAGAAATCAATGTAGGAAATGCGTTTTTTCCCCCCACAGTGTAATGACAACACGAACAGCTAACAAGTGTTCAGGAAGTAAGCATGAGTGAGGAAATGGGCAAAAAAAATGAAATTACACTGATGAATACTGACTTACATGCAGCTATCGCTCTTCATTTTGTCACCAGATATGAGTTTTCTTGGTTCTGGGGAGCGATGATGATGATGATGTGCAGGCGTCCCGGACCGCGGACTCTCCCAAAACATCTCTTATGGATATCAGGGGATCGGATATCCTACATTTGCCCATGAAGGCCGAACATTGCAGATAGGCTCTTTCTTAATTTCCTTTAAATTCTTCTTTGTGATGAATGTGGGTCATATTTCTGGCGTTTCACGTCCTCTCTGGACACATAAAGTAGATTTGAGTTGAAACCCGACGCTGGACTCCTGAGGAACCCGATATTGATGAGTTCAACTGGACGCATCAGTCCTGATTACAGGCTCCAGGCCTCTCATTACAGCTCGTGTGAACGCAGGCTATAGAACAAATGGGCTATTTATAAACCTAATATCTTGTATGTAAAATAAACTTAATTATTTACTTAGTTACAAAGGCAAAGTTATCAGTCAATCGCTTGTGTATGACTTCTCTTTTAATACTTATTTATATTGTTTATATAAGCCTACGTTTATTAATGACTGATTTCTTTTAAATTATTGATGTGACTGTAGTTTATTAACTTTATTTTACTGGTCAGTCTTTTCCCTCTGGCTGTTGTCTATTCTTGAATTTTGATTTCACTATTCACTACAATCTTATCAGTATAATTCACTTTATTGAACACATTAAATTGAAACAAATAAATAACAATCACCACCATGTTACTTCACTAAACATAAAATGAAAGTCATTCATTCATTTTCCTTCAGCTCAGTCTCTATTTTTAAAGGTTGCCACAGCGGAATGAACCGCCAACTATTCCAGCATATGTTTTACACAGCGGATGCCCTTCCAGTCACAACCCAGTACTGGGAAACACACTCATTCACACACACTCTCCTACACTATGGCCAATTTAGTTTAATAAATTCCCCTATAGCGCATGTGTTTGGACTGTGGGAACCCGGAGAACCCGAAGGAAACCCACGCCAACACGGGGAGAACATGCAAACTCCTCACAAAAATGCCAACTGACCCAGCCGAGGCTCAAACCAGTGACCTTCTTACTGAGAGGCCACAGTGCTAACCACTGAGCCACTGTGCCACCCATAAAATAAGATTTGTTAGAATTTTCCAACTTAACTTTTCCTCACACTGACACGGAAACCAAACTTTTTTTCTGTCTGTTTTGCTCACAAATCTTTTGCATGCCTTCAGAAGACTTGAACATAACAATCAAGTTACGTGGACTAAGATTCACTCATATCACATGTAAACAGCACAATCAGCGGCCACATAAGATATTTTAGCAGCCTTACATCTAATGCATTTAAAGCATGTGGGTTAGTGCTGCGCGGAAAGTCTTAAATTGCTATATTTTGTTATTCTGTGATAAACACTACCAGACAAAAGTCTTGTCGTGTATTTCAGTTGTAAGAGCAAATAATAACTTGACTTCTACTTGATCATTTGAAAAAGTGTCAGAAGGTGGATTTTTCTGATGAATCATCTGTTGAACTGCATCACAATCATCACAAATACTGCAGAAGTCCTACTGGAACCGGCATGGACCCAAGATTCTCACTGAAATCAGTCAAGTTTGGTGAAGAAAAAAATCATGGTTTGGGGATACATTCAGTATGGGGTGCGAGAGATCTGCAGAGTGGATGATCAACATCAACAGCCTGAGGTATCAAGACATTTGTGCTGCCCATTACATTACAAACCACAGGAGAGGGCAAATTCTCCAGCAGGATAGCGCTCCTTCTCATACTTCAGCCTCCACATCAAAGCTCCTGAAAGCAAAGAAGGTCAAGGTGCGCCAGGATTGGCCAGCCCAGTCACCAGACATGAACGTTATTGAGCATGTCTGGGGTAAGATGAAGGAGGAGGCATTGAACACAAAGACTCTTGATGAACTCTGGGAGTCCTGCAAGAAGGCTTTCTTTGCCATTCCAGATGACTTTATTAATCAGTGATTTGAGTCATGTCAGAGATGTATGGATGCAGTCCTCCAAGCTCATGATGGAGTCAGACACAATATTCATTCTGTTTCCACATTCTCACCCTGTTATTCACTTGTTCATTTTATTTTTGGGGTTCTGCTTTTGTCTTTCCTGATTTCTGGAATCGCTCTCAAACCCAGTCGTCGTCGACGTTATCGTCATCGAGCTAACTGGACAAACTGGTTGCAGCGGGAAAGCCTTCCACACGGGGTAAGCGGTCAGCCGGTAAGCACGAAAAGAAACGGTATCACACTGCACTGTAGCGTTGGTTGAAATGCAGCCATACGTACCCCAGGCTACATAATTCGCCGTCTCCAGAAAAGTCCGCGGGACTACACACAAAAATACACACTACGTGCATTTATATTCTATGCTATACAGACCAAATTATTAGCCCACCTCTGAACGCTTTATTCAGTCATTGATTTTCCTTCGGCTCAGTCCCTTTTATTCATCAGGGGTCGGTTATTAGAATTTTTTTATAGAAACTTTTATGTTTAGAAATGTGTTGAAAAAGGGCGGCACCATGGCTCTTTTGTTAGCTGTGTGACCTCACAGCAAGAACGTCACTGGTTCGAGTCCCAGCTGGGGAATTGATGAACTAAATTGGTCGTAGTATATGAGTGTGTGTGTATGGATGTGTATGAATGTTTCTCAGTACTGGGTGGCAGCTGGAAGGGCATCCGCTGTGTAAAACATATGAAGGAATAGTTGGTGGTTCATTCCACTGTGGCGACCCCTGATGAATGATTTTAAGAGATTTAATATTATTAATTGGTTTATTCTAAACTAATTAATTAAGTTCAGCAGGGGTCCACACAATCCCTTCATGTCATTCCAACGTAATCTATTAAGTTAACTTGATGTTTTTTTGCAATATTAAACTGGGCGGCATGGTGTCTCAGTGGTTAGCACTGTGGCCTCACAGCAAGAACGTCGTTGGTTCGAGTCCCAGCTGGGTCAGTTGGTGTTTCTGTGTGGAGTTTGCATGTTCTCCCCGTGTTGGTGTGGGTTTTCCTCCGGGTGCTCCGGTTTCCCCCACAGTCCAAACACATGCCCTATAGGGGAATTGGTTGTAGTGTTTCCAGTACTGGGATGCAGCTGGAAGGGCATTCGCTGTGTAAAACATTTGCTGGATAAGTTGGCGGTTCATTTCACTGTGGTGACCCCTGATAAATAAGAGACGAAGTGTAAACACGCCGGACCTACAGCACCCAACCCGCTCTGAGCTGGGATCGAACTTTCTGCATGGGAGTCGGTTGCTCTTCCAGGGAGGCTAAAGACCATGGCCTCTAGGAGATGTCGCTAGAGCACCTTTAGAGGTCAGAGGAGTGACGTTTACCTGCACAGCACTTCACTAGCTGGCCTCTGCTACATAAGCCGAAGGAAAATTCCGTTAAACAGAAACTGAAGAAAAAATATAAAGGAATTAAAATTGAACATCAGGGCTAATAATTCTGATTTCTTCTTTATTTCACAGGAGGTCTTCAACTATAAAGGCAATCCCTTTTGTGAATGTAATTTGTTCCAGACACAGAATGCAACATCTCATCTTTGATCTATAAATTTACGCTGAAAAAGTCCCAAAGACTGCGTCATGAGGGTGTGAAAGGACACAATGGCGGATAAATGATGGCAGTGTCTGAACTCTTCCTCTACACTGAGCCGGAGAAACATCAACACCCGAGGCGTTCGCTGTAATTATTCCCAGATCCGCAAACGTTCTGCAGTAAAGGATTGTTGTTTTCCAAGTGTGGGAGTTTTCTCTGCTGCCGTTATCTCACAGATTGGGTTTTTGGCAGCTTCAGCTTCTCCAGTGCCTTTAAAAGCGCTGGGTTGATTTATAGTTTGGAAATCTCTTCTTTTGTGTTATCAAAGAGCAGGAGACACTCTGATACCCACGTCTGTCCAAGATAAACATTCTACCGACGGACCCTCTCAGATCTAATTAGCTGAATAATATTTGTGCTTTTGTAAGGCGGTGTGTGAACGCACTAGTCTGTGACCCGTTCTGGGCTACACACTTAAAGGGGTAGTTTACACAAAACTTAAAATTTACTTTGCAATTACTCTACACTCTCAGAAAAAATGGTACAATGTTGTATCGAAGAAGGTAGAAACCCTTGTCACTGGGGCAGTACCTTTTTATGGGACAGAATTGTACCTTAAGATAAAGAAATACATTAGTACCATTGCAGTTTGTCCGTTTAAGGACATGATCTTGGCCATGGGAATCCAAAATATAGCTTTGGTTTTTAAAACCTGCAGATACAATATTATACAAAGGTACAAATCTGATCCATGAAGGCACCACTACTGTGACAGACACTTTGTACTGTAACAGTGTTAAATGTCTCTTCAAGAGCTATTAAAGACATTTTGCTTCATCCAAAATGCATCAATCTATTCTCAGTAAATATAAAACATCAAATACAGTTATTAAACAATGTTTTTTGTGTAAATGCACATTTTCCACTTACAATAAAGAATAAAAAAGACTAACAGAAATCAAAAGATCTAATTTTTGCTAAACATTTCACAACACTTTATATAACAATATTACAGAACCGTGGCTCTTTTGTTAGCTGTGTGACCTCACAGCAAGAACGTCACTGGTTCGAGTCCCGACTAGGGAATTGATTAACTAAATTGGCCGTAGTATATGAGTGTGTGTGTGAATGCGAGTGTGTATGGGTGTTTCTCAGTACTGGGTTGCAGCTGGAAGGCCATCTACTGTGTAAAACATATTAAGGAATAGTTGGTGGTTCATTCCACTGTGGCGACCCCTGATGAATGAATGAATGATTTAATATTATTAATTGGTTTATTCTAAACTAATTAATTAAGTTCACTAAATACAGCAGGGGTCCACACAATCCCTTCATGTCATTCCAACGTAATCTATTAAGTTAACTTGATGTTTTTTTGCAATATTAAACTGGGCAGCATGGTGTCTCAGTGGTTAGCACTGTGACCTCACAGCAAGAACGTCATTGGTTCGAGTCCCAGCTGGGTCAGTTGGTGTTTCTGTGTGGAGTTTGCATGTTCTCCCCGTGTTGGCGTGGGTTTCCTCCGGGTGCTCCGGTTTCACAGTCCAAACACATGCGCTATAGGGAAATTGATGAACTAAATTGGTCGTAGTGTTTCCAGTACTGGGATGCAGCTGGAAGGGCATTCGCTGTGTAAAACATTTGCTGGATAAGTTGGCGGTTCATTTCACTGTGGCGACCCCTGATAAATAAGAGACGAAGTGTAAACACGTCGGTCCTACAGCACCCAACCCGCTCTGAGCTGGGATCGAACTCTCCGCATGGGAGTCGGTTGCTCTATATTTATATTTATTTTCAGTAAATATAAAACATCAAATACATTTATTAAACAATGTTTGTGTGTGTAAATGCACATTTTACACTTACAATAAAGAATAAAAAAGACTAACAGAAATCAAAAGATCTATTTTTTGCTAAACCTTTCACAACACTTTATATAACAATATTACAGAAACACATTCTCCCGTCTACAATATAAATATATCTCCAGTTTTCACACAATACCTTTCTAATCACTTAAAAATTAATTTAATTGACTTAATTTGAAAAAAGAATTATGCAAAAGTATTGTAATGAGATATGTTTGATTAGTTTTACAATAGCATGAACACTTTGCAAATGCAGGACTTTTCTCAGCTCACGTGTGTAGCGGAAAGCAAACAGGAAAAGGTGCAGATATCGATAATGAAAATGTATTTATCAGAAAATGCTTATCAAATGTTTATTAAAAATGCCTTAAATGTTTAGTTTACAATACCTATAGCTTTGTTTTACCAGTTGTTTAGTTTTATAGAACTTAATAATGAATGTTTATGAGTGTCTTTAAACATTTGCTTTTAAATTTTGATTCATGTTTTAATATGGAAATTATTCATGTAATCACTTTGCCTTTCCAGTAATATTTACTTTCATAGATATTGTAATAAAGGAGTTGTCCAACACTTCTGTACCTTTTTAATGAGAACAGTTATGTTCCTTCATTTCAATTGTACCATAAAAGGTACAGAACAGTATCAGAAGGTCTTTTCTGTACCATATAAGCAGGCCCACACGAAATCTGTGTGTGCATAATTCTGCAGATTTTTAGCCCATCATTAATTCTGTTTATTGACTTCAGTAAATGTGTGTAAATCTATATTTATTCAGTTTTTATTTAATTAATTACAGTAATATTATTGACTAATATGAAAATATTCATGATTTATTTACAATACATCTTGTCTTTTAGTGGAGATATTATATGAGAGACTTTTTATTTTTTTTTATTTTAGTTATGATACTCCAAAAATACTTTTGCATAAATCCACAGATTTTTTTTTTATACAATTCTGCACAGAAATAGCAAAAAATGTCGACAGATTCCTTCTGGCCCTACATAGTTGAAGACAGAATTATTCGCCTCCGTTTAAATTAGTTCTTTTTAAAATTTTTCCCAAATGATGTTTAACAGAGCAAGGAAATGTTCACAGTATGTCTGATAATATTTTTTCTTCTGGAGAAAGTCTTATTTGTTTTATTTCAGCTAGAATAAAAGCAGTTTTGAATTTTTTAAATAACGTTTTAAGGTCAATATTATTAGCCCCTTTAAGCTATATTCTTTTTCGATAGTCTCCAGAACAAACCATCGTTATACAATAACTTTCCTAATTACCCTAACCTGCCTAGTTAACCTAATTAACCTAGTTAAGCCTTTAAATGCCACTTTAAGCTGTATAGAAGTGTCTTGAAGAATATCTAGTCTAATATTATTTACTGTCATCATGACAAAGAGAAAATAAATCAGTTATTAGAGATGAGTTATTAAAACTATTATGATTAGAAATGTGTTGAGGAAATCTGCTCTCTGTTAAACAGAAATTAGAGAAAAAATAAACAGGGGGGCTAATAATTCTGACCTTAACTGTATAAGTTACAACTTTTACAAAGGTACAAAACTGTTCCTTAAGGAACACTGTTTGTACCACCATGTACCTTTTATTCTGAGAGTTTACATCGAGGCATTTTAAAACTTCTATGAGTTTCTGTTGAAGACAAATTAAGATATTTTGAAGAATGTTGGAAACTTGTAACTATTGACTTGCATAGTATTTGTTTTAACTAGTATGGAAGTCAATGGACAGCAAAATCCTCTGAGTAAAATTTTTCTCATTTTAGAGAGTATTTTGTACCTCTTTAAATAAGGACAAGGGGTTGATACTAATTCAATTCACCTTTAGTAAAACCTCATAGTGAATTGGAACAGTGTAGTTCAGTTTGTAGTGTTTAAGTTCAGTTCAGTTTAGCTCAGTTCAGTGTGGTTTAATAATCACTACTGAGAGTCCAAACACTGAAGAGCAAATCCAACGATGCGCAGCTCTACAGATCCCGAACCATGCAAGCCAGTAATGACAACAGAGAGGAATAAACTTCATCAATTGGCGAAAGTGAAGAATTAAAAAACCTCAACAGAAACCAGGCTCAGTTGGGCACGACCATTTTCCTCTCGCCAAACGTCTTGTGCAGAGCTGCAATCTAGGCACTGGAGAAGCTGGACCTCAGCGAAGACTCGTCTATCCCTGGAGCGTCACAGGAATCAGTCTCATGCTCTCCACTCCTCCATGACCATCACAGTAGCTGCTCAGGATACGGCCTGGTCCAGGATATGGACACCATGGGATCATCTCGTCACTGGTCTTGGATCGAATCAGTAAGTAAAGCTGCCGTTTCTGGAGTTGCTTATTGTTTGATTTGATCCTCTGCTGAGATTTCGAGATGTTCAATGTATTATAATTCAGCTGATTTCATTTAAGGCTGTGACTGAAGTCAGTTGTAGTTTTGTGTTTCTCTTCTGTGTTTCTGCTAATTAACAGCAGGTGTTCGTCATCAGTGCTCAATCATCCCCTCATTAATCTTTTCACTGTCTCATTAACTTGAGTAACTCAATTTAGAGAGGGACCAAATACTATCTAAACTGAGTAAATTTTACTCAGAGGATTTTACACAGTGAAGGGATAAATGAATAGAGCATGTTATGGGTTAAGCTACGGTCACACCGGGCTTTGTGTGTGCGAAATTCTGTCGTGCGGCACTGCGAAAAGGGGCGGGATTAAATAAGATGATTAGATATTAATAAAGCGAGCGATTGCTCCATGTTTTAAATTTCTGTCCAGAGAGGTCCTGTTTTGATCCTCGATTGGTCTCATGCAGTCAAGTGATGCGATTTCGCAGGTCAGAGTTCACCAAGCTTGAACTTTGCACCGCAGCAACCTGCGAAACTTAACGCATGACCCTGCGTTTCCGGTCTGACGCATTCGCGTGCGTATGAATGAAAGTCTATGGGAGGAAAAGTCAAGTGTGACCGCAGCTTTACACGCTTATGGGGTAGTTCACACGAAAATTTAATTTACTTTGCAATTACACTGCCTCAAGTGGTTCTAAATCTTTATGATGTTCTGCTGAACACAAATGAAGATATTTTGAAGAAAGTTGGAAACCTGTAACCACTGATGTCCATACTAGTCAAAACAAATACTATGGAAGTCTATGGTTACTGGTTTAAAGCATTCTTTGAAATATCTTCTTTTGTGTTCTACAGATGAGGGAAGGTCAAACAGGATTGGAACAAGTGAAGGAGTAAATGAAAAGGTTATGGTTTACACACTTAAATGGGTAGTTCACACAAAAACGAAAATTTACAGTCCAATACTCTCCCTCAAGACGTTTATAAACCTTTGAGTTTCTGTTGAAGGCATCACGGTGGCGCAGTGGGTAGCATGATCGCCTCACAGCAAGAAGGTCGCTGGTTTGACCCCCGGCTGTGTCAGTTGTCATTTCTGTGTGGAGTTTGCATGTTCTCCCCGTGTTGGCGTGGGTTTCCTCCAGGTGCTCCTTTTTCCCCCACAGGTCTAAGGACAACGTACAGGTGAATTGGGTAAGCTAAATTGTCCGTAGTTTGTCTGTGAATGAGAGTGTATGGATGTTTCCCAGTGATAGGTTGCAGCAGGAAGGGCATCCGCTGTGTAAAACATATGCTGGACAAGTTAGCGGTTCATTCCACTGTGGTAACCCCAGATTAACAAGGGACTAAGCTGAAAGAAAATGAATGAATGAGTTTCTGTTGAAGACAAATGAAGATATTTTGAAGAATGTTGAAAACCTGTAACCACTGACTTCCATAGTATTTGTTTTAACTTGAATGGAAGTCAATGGTGACCGGTTTAAAGCATTCTTCAAAATATCTTCATTTGTGTTCACCAGTCAAACAGATTTGGAACAAGTGAAGGAATGAATGACTAGAGTATGTTCTGGGTTACACACTTAAAGGGGTAGTTCACACAAATATGAAACTGTACTCACAATTTCTCTTCCTCAAGTGGTTTTAAACCTTTATGAGTTTCTGTTGAACACGAATGAAGATATTTTTGATGAAAGTTGGAAACCGGTGACCATTGACTTACTAGTTAAAACAAATATTATGGACGTCTATGGTTACTGGTTTTAAAGCATTCTTTGAAATGTCTTCTTTTGTGTTTAACAGATGAAGGAAAATCAAACAGGTT
Organism: Danio aesculapii; assembly: GCF_903798145.1. NCBI lineage: Eukaryota > Metazoa > Chordata > Actinopteri > Cypriniformes > Danionidae > Danio > Danio aesculapii. The sequence goes on from NC_079442.1 coordinate 52,876,621, forward strand.
TGGATCAAGTGAAGGAATAAATGAATAGAGTATGTTATGGGGTACACACTTAAAGGGGTAGTTCACACAGAAATTAAAATTTACTTTCCAATTACCCGAGTGGTTTTAAAGTACACATGAAATCGAAACTACATGTTAGACTTTGCCATAATTTTATAGCTATTTACTGCAAAAACACCCAGTGAAATACCACATATATTCTTTATAGGTCACTACTGTAACTTTCGTTAAACTTTTCCAGTACTGCATATTTGGAATTTGCCGTATTCTACTGTAAACAAAATATCCATTAAGCACTGCTATACTGTAGTTGAAGACAAAAACGAGACTGCTGATAAAACGAAGTTGCTTGTTTGGAATTTATTAAATTCAACAATTCATTCATTCATTTAGTCTCTTATTTATCAGGGGTCGCCACAGTGGAATGAACAGCCAACTATTCCAGCATACGCTTTACTCAGCGGATACCCTTCCAGCCACAACCCAGTACTGAAAAACACAACCCAGGCTCATTCTGAGAACGTAGTCCCATGGACGTTTCTGGAGACCGCGAAATACGTCCCGGGAGGTACGTATTTTTGCAGTTTTTGTTTTCGCGAATCCGCGAGAGGCCGCTGTGCGCGCTATTTCCCACGCCGTACTCGCTTAAACCCGCTAGAGGCCGCTGTCGAACGACCTTCCGCCTGGATGACAGAATGATTGACCGTGCGACCGGCCAATCGGCTGACCCACCCTCCTCCGTCCCTAAGCCCAACCAACGACGATTTACAAAAGCCGTCCAGAAAAAGAAAAGCCCTCGTCTGATTTTTACCACGTTTTCAGATTTTGACCACATTCTCACCCTGTGATGAACTTGTTCGCTTCATTTCTTGGATTTTGTTTTTGTTTTCTTACCTGATTTCTGGAACCGCTCTTCCCCGGGCTCGAACCCGGTCGCCGTCGTGGTCAACCCCTCTCTGCGCCTCCAGTCCGCCAAAGTACACGAAGAGCTAACCGGACAAACTGGTTGCAGCGGGAAAGCTCTCCACACGGAGGTGAGCGGCCGGTTGGCAAGCGCCGAAAGGAACGGTGTCACACCGCCCCGCAGCGTTCGCTTAAAAAAATGAAATGCAGCCGTACGTACCCCCGGCTACGTATTTCGCAGTCTCCAGAAACGTCTACGGGACTACGTTCTCAGAATGAGCCTGGGTTGGAAAAACACCCATTCACACTCATTCATACACACACACACACACACACACTCACACAGTACGTCCAATTTAGCTTATCAATTCCCCTATAGCGCATGTGTTTGGACTGTGAGGGAAACCGGAGCCCCCGGAGGAAACCCACACCAACATGGGGAGAACATGCCAACTCCACACAGAAACGACAACTGACCCAGTGAAGGATAAGCATTTTATTAAGCTTTGTTAGTAAATACGTAGTGAATATAGACATGAAGGCTTTTGCTTTAAAGGGTAAACTGCTGTATTATGTGCACAAGTATAGAGAAGTGTTGCAGGTTGCTGAGAACAGCCCATCCTGTTATCGAATTTGGGTGCATAGAAAATGAAGAAAGTTCTGAGAATGACAGGACGTATGAGCTGTGTGTACGCGCTCTGAAACATCTGCCTTAAAAGGTCAACTGTCAAGAGAAGATGCACAGATACCAGAAAGAGGAACATCTGGTTGCTGAATGGTCAAACTGTCAAGACGACACCATGTAAGTCAATAGGGTTGGGATTAGATAGTGTGTGAAAGACAGTATAAAAGCATGAAGGAGAGCCTAATAGGGCAGAGCTGATACGGTAGTACATCTCTCCTGCGCAGAACTTGTATTCTCTAACTTCTTGCATTCATAATAAAACTTCGATTGATCTCCGTCAATTTTTGAACATGCAATGGACCATTTGAGTCCTACACCAGCCGGTACTCGAACCAAAAATTCGCACTAAATTTAGCCGGTACTCGCAGCCCTAAATTTAAGAGTAAATTCTAAAAATAAAGGTTCTGTACTGCTAATGTAAAATGTTATTAAATAACAGTAAAAGTACAGTAAAATATGGTAAAAACGTGGTAAAGAGCATTTTACCATAAAAAGAAGTTGCTGTAAGGCTATTTTACTGTCAAATGAAGTTGCGGTAGGGTTCTGCTAAAACACATTTACAGCCAAGTTACTGTAAAGGGGCAGCCGCGGTAATTTTTCAGCAACAGTTCAGAAACTAGATTTCTGATAGTTAACTTGCTGGTGCTTGAATGTGTCCTGTTATAATGTTATGATCAAGCTTCTGAAATCTAAAGGCCTGCACCGGGACGCCTTTTACTAGCGTTTTCCGTTGACGTTTAATGCCTCGCGACTAAATAAAGGGCGCTAATGTCATCGTGCGCACCAACGCACAAAACGGCAGGCGTAAAAGTGTCATTTTTTAAGAAACGCCTCATGCTTGATTTTTGTTTTGAAGCGCCGCATCAAAACCTTCTCCACCAATCAGCACTTTTGTTCACGTGCAGGGAGCTGCTGAAGTTACAGTAAACAGCACTTGGAGGCGCTCAAGCGCAAAACTGTCAGTGCAATATGAACGTGGAGCTGCTTATTGCACTAGTGAACAATAGTCATTTCTTTATTGCTAAAGCTGGAGCTGCTAATAGAACCATCCATGCTTGTTTGAATCGCCAGTAACTTTAACAAGCGTGTCAACTTTCTCTCTTCTTCTTCTCGTTCTTCTTCTGTGTTACAAGCGGGTGTCAGAAGCTTCAAGTTGTGTAGCGCCATCTAGCGTCAAGGAGTGATTTTGCATACTCTTCTGCTCGACGCCAATGAAAATCGCTTGGGTTTGAATCCGGAAAACATCTCGAAAAACGCTGACGATGAACGCAAACGAAAAGTGTACGAGTTTTCAGTTTATTCATAACAATTTGCTTTTGTATGATGTTATTATTATAAGCAGTATTATTTATTACCTGCAGATTTATATTTGTTTTATTAAAACAAGCTTAGATTTGCCCACCTGTCAGGTTTTAGACCATATGGGGCACAGCATGTGTATGAGGATATGACTCGGGTTTTTTAACACACTTCGTTATTATTGTTCATTTATTCCTTTGCTGGAAATTAGAACTGAATTGAGAAATAGTTTTGAAGCAAATCTTTGCGCTTAACAAATGAAATTAATTATGTATAGGCTAATGGATGTCTGTGCGTACAACACGTTTCCCTGTGTACGAGCCTTAAGCATAACTTAATTTCTATTCCAAACTAGGCCAAATTTTAATATCCTGCTAGTGACAAATATCTTTAGTTGTAAATTTAATTCGATTACACATTTATATTTAAATAAATGTAAAGAAACAATAAATACATTGAAAATAAATATATTAACTGCTAAAATTGTATGTTTTGTAGTTGTTCATACGCAAGAAATCCTACTTTTGAAATCATTATTGATGTTTGTGCGTAATGCGATTAATCGCAGACAACCAATGTAGTAAATAATTGCAATTTAAATCATAATAGTTTTAATAACTGATTTCTTTGCCATGATGACCGCACATAATATGACTAGATATTCTTCAATATACTAGTATTCAGCTTAAAGTGACATTTAAAAGCTTAACTAGGGTAATTAGGGTAAAGTTAAGGTAATTAAGCAAGTCATTGTATAACAGTGGTTTGTTCTGGAGACAATCCAAAACTAATATTGCTAAAGGGGTCTAATAATATTGACCTTAACATGGGTTTAAAACAATTAAAAACTGCTTTTATTCTAGCCGAAATAAAACAAATAAGACTTTCTCCAGAAGAAAAAATATTATAGGAAATACTGTGAGAAATTCCTGAATCTGTTCAACATCATTTAGGAAATACTAGAAAAACGGAGGGTGAAAACTTCATCTGTATTTCACAGTTGTTCTCCGACCTCACGCGAGTCTTTCTGCTAAATGCCCACATTGAGGAAGCAGGAAAGTGCCACATATTTCAACATCTGAATGTGAGCCCCGACCCGGAGCAGAGAGACTGATAACAGGAGCGCCACCATAACATTTACAGAGAAGCCGTCTTCAGATATCAGTCCAGAGAAGCGTGTCAAAACAAAACCCTAATCTGCAAATAAAAAAATGCATTTCTTACTTGTAGGTTTTGACTTGTTTCTGGTTAAAATATGTATTTTGAAATAAATAAGCATTTTTTAGACTAGTAAAAATAAATATGTAAAATGTCAGTAATCTGTCAGTGGGGTGAGTAATAAACTTTGGTCACAGTTTATTTTGATGGTCAGTTTGTTGAATTAAGTTACATTGCATCTACATACCTACATAACTAATTCTCATTAGAATATAAGTAGACTGTCAGTGTTAGTGTAAGCTGACATGAACTTGCAAAGTTTCTTAAAGTCAGTTAAATGTCTGTTAAAGGAGCGGTATCAGCAGATATTAAGCAGACAGGCTACTACTCAAATGGACCATCAAAAGTGTTACCGATCGTTCATGTTAACTCACAGTGCATTAATTATTGTTCACAAGCATGAATATGGATGTTCATAATACATTAGTAAACGCTGAAGTGAGATTAATAAATGCTGTACAAGTATTGTTTATTATTAGTTCATGTTAGTAAATAGAGCGTGAGATTTACAGGCGGATTGGTGCAGCAGTAATGCGGTCAGTGTACCGGTCTGTTGTGGTAAAGAAGCTGAGCCGAAAGGCAAAACTACCAATCAATCTATGCTCCTACTTTCACCTGTGGTCATGAGCTTTCAATCATGACCGAAAGGACAAGATCTCGGATACAAGCAGCTGAAATGAGTTTGCAGGGTGCATCCTTATAGATAGGGCGAGGAGCTCTGTCACCCGGGAGGAGCTCGGAGTAGAGCTAGTTCTCCTCCACATCGAGAGAAGTCAGCTGAAGTGGCTCGGGCATCTTCTTTCGGATGCCTCCTGGATGCCTACCTAGGGAGGTGTTCCAAGCATGTCCTACCAGGAGGAGGCCCCGGGGAAGACTGGATGCTGGATGGACTACAGTATGTCTCTCGGCTGGCCTGGGAATGCCTCGGGATCCCTCCGGAGGAGCTGGAGGAAGTGTCTGGGGTTCTGTCCTGAAACTGCTGCCCCCACGACTTGGAAAAGCAGAAGAAAATGAATGAATGAATGTTAGTAAATACAGTAACTTATGAAACCTCATTGTAAAGTGTGACATTCAATTTTTTAACTAAAAAATAACTAATAAAGACAACATTATAATATCATGAGTGATGTAAAACGGCTCAGTGGTTCTGTGTGGAGTTTGCATGTTCTCCCATGTTGGCGTGGGTTTTCTCTGGGTGCTCCAGTTTCCCCCACAGTCCAAACACATGCGCTATAGGGGAATTGATGAATTAAATTGGGCGTAGTGTATGAGTGTGTGTGTGTGTGGGTGTTTCCCAATACTGGTTTGTGGCTGGAAGGGCATTCGCTGTGTAAACCATATGCTGGATAAGTTGGCGGTTCATTCTGCTGTGGCGACCCCTGATTAATAAAGGGACTAAGCCGAAGGAAAATGAATGAATGAATGATGTAATAGTTTTGTTGTGCATGCGTTCATTACAGCGAGCGTAGAATGAATAATGCAGTCATGCTCTTGTTCTGCCACTATAAGGTAATGCATCTAAATTGGGAGCCGGTTTATAAATGGAGTATTTTTGTCCAGCTCTGCTCCTAGACTCATTCCGATGCTGTAATTAAATTAAAATGCTGCTCAATTGAATAAATGGAATCCTCCAGGTCACTGATCTGCTTCTGCTCTGTGGATTTCAGCTGGAAATCTCCTCCTGGTCCCAGCGTTTCAGTGGCCAGAACTGAGATGAAGAATATCAGATCGCAGATGCAGGAGATTGAAGACAAATGAACAACACCTTAATGAGCGTGATGAGGAAACACATGTTGCAGGAACTGGAGCTTTTCCCCGCCGCCGGCAGAGACCACCAACATTCATGAGGAAGAAGAAGAAAACAACTGTTCACAATCAACATTCAGGTGCCATAAAGTCATAAATCTGACAAAAACTAAAGTTGCGTGGATGTACAGCTTTCAGTTCAGTGATTCGCAAGCAAGTTAAATCTTCACACACTTTTTCAGCTAATATAGTAAATGTATGCGGACGTTTTTAAACTTTTTTAAAGTACATTTTAAAATGTTTTGATTTGGATTAAAATGTTTAGCGTTCCCAATTCATTTGCTTGGATTAAAATAAAAGCCATTATCAGGATTTTACCACCAAC